>NC_056748.1:467216534-467516534 GCF_019279795.1 Protopterus annectens
AGTTTATTGCATCTAATCGTCACTGAAGCCTAACTGCATTCTCTTTACCAGTACTTCGTTTTCATTTTGCATGTAATTACACTGTGACTATTGGTCCAGTGAGGTGGCAAAACGTGTGATGTGAAGTTGTTCTATTTCGCCGTTCATTCTTACTTATGGGTTCGGAGCCAATCCTCGGCTCCTAATCAGCCTACTACAAAGCTCGAGGTCTTCAGATAGCTCAAGGCCAAGTCCCTATCCCACGATGCTCCTAGAGTTACCTCAGATTTAGTTTGCCGCTGCAATAGATCGGAGGTTCTCGCTAGCTCGGGCCAGTAAAAACCTTATTTTCTTAAAAATATTGATAAAACTTTCTGATTTATATCTTTAGATACTTAGATAAGCTCCTATAGCTTTTTGTATAGTTTCCCTTCCCTTGGTGTGCCTTTTTTTCTTAAACTAGTATTTAGCTCTTTTGGCCTCATATTATTTAGACCTAGCTAAATCTTTATTACTACTTTAGATTGTAGTGTGTGCTTTACAGTTTGAATAGTGACCTTTTTTGTTACAGCTTTAAAGCAATTACTGTTAGAGCTTAGATATAAGTGTGTGTAATAGTAGTTTATAGTGTAGTTGTGTGCCTTTAGATAGTGACTTTCTGTCACAACTTTGATATATTTAACTATTTAGAGTTTAGATAAATAGTTTTGCGTGCATGTGTGTTTACTACTATTTAGACCATAGTTTTAAAAGGGCTTGTTTAATAATTCCAGCTTGGGTGTGTCTAGTGTTTTACAGCACCCTATTGATATTGTGTGTTACAGTATAGTTGACCAAGACAAAGACAAACACCCAAAATCAGGGTTTAAGAAATGTCCCAAATGTGGGCAGAAAATGTCTGCCACTGGCAATCATAGGAACAGTGTTTATTGTTTGGGAGCATTGCATCTCCAGGAAACCTGCTCCATCTGTCATTCTTTCTCTTCTAGGGTTCTCCAGGAGAGAAAGAGAAAGTTAATTGACAGAGGTTTACTTAAACCTTCATTCCAAGAAGCTTTGACTGACCAGGACAGGTCCAGTAAATCCTCAAAGTCTTCTAAAACTTCTACTTCTGAGGTAAAGAAACCAGAAAAATCGTCGACGTCAGTTCCACATACCTCGGAGCTGACCGTCTAGTCCTTTCAGAGCCGATCCCCAGTTTTGGAACTGGTATCCGAAGTACCTACGTCTCCACTCCTGCAATCTGTACCTCCTTCTATCCACTCATCTCGATCTTGATTAGCCTTTCCTTTTTGGATGTGGATTGTGTGGTGCAGAAGCTTTTGCAGGCACCAGCGTTTGCTAAATTCGTATCGGCTCCAACCCAAATCCTTTGGAACCAAAGATCCTTTTACCATCTACTACTCTTCCTCCTCCGAGCCATACTGGTCCTTTGGAGCTGGTGGAGTCAGACTTGATGATCTTTGAGCCTTCGGAGCTGACGCCTGCTCCAATGTCTTCGGCTGCATTTACTCTGATGTCCTCAGTGCAGATCGAGGAATCTAGGAGCCGACACTCTTTGGTCGGGTACAAGGAGGATAGTCAGACAGACTTGTTGGTTCCAACACTGCCTATTGGGGCTTCGGTTCAGATGATCTCGGCTGCTACCTCTGGCTCGGATCCCACTGTCCTGGTGCTGGGGGTATCGATGGTTTCCTGGGATCCATCGGTACCTTCACATCAGAGCAGAGGTGCCTTCGAAGCCATGAGGAGAGTTATATCTCCTAAGACATCGTTGACCTCAGGTCTGGCTACCTCCTCCCCAAATGTGCCTGTGTCTGCTTTTGCTTCACAGATCCTTGCCAAGTGTAGTGACCCAGAGCTTCAGGAAGCTTCATTGGGTAGCCCCTGCTCTTCTGAGACCTCACCAGAAGCCCCCACTGATGAGGTTCCCAGAAAGAGAATCTGTAAGAGGAAGCATTTAGACTCCCCACAGGAGTCCCTCACATCTGATACCGACTTGGATGAATCAGAAGGGTCCCCATCTGAGGATATCTCATTTGCTGAGATATTAGAAATCTTTAGGCAGAGGGGTGACTGGCAGTCCACCAACCCTACTGAAGATGAGTTGGTTCTCCTGAAGGCTTTTGGGTCTCAGTCCTCCACCTCTTGGGTGTCTCTGCCCTTCAATGAGCTTATGCAGCTGGTCTTTTGAAGGGCGTGAGAGTCTACAGACACTATGGAGCCTGTCCCCAGGAGGCCTAATAAATTTATTTTTGCCCCCCCAGGACAAATCTTTTCTTACTAACGGTGTGCCACTTGACGCCATGGTGGTGGCGGCAGCCACCAAAAAGGAAATTTCAGAAACTTCCTCTTCTATCCATCCTCCTAACAGAAATTCTAGGATATGGATAGATATGGGAAGTGCACTTACAGTTCAGCAACCATTGCACTGTGTTCGCTCAACTATCTAACCCATTTTACTAGACTACAAAGAGATCTCCTTAAGGAGCTCGGAGATACTCTTCAGGGTACAGTAGCTGCAGGAGCTTCAGATAAAGTAGCCTCCCAGCTTTCTACCCTCAACTCCATAGTAAACCCGTCCATACGCCTCATTTCATATGCAGCTGACAGAGCAAGCTCTTATGAGACACTCCTGGATGCACTTGTGTTCCTTCACGGAGACCTTTAAGTCATCCTTTGTAAATACCCCTTTTGATGGCTTGTCCCTTTTCGGGCCCAAAGTTAAACTTTGACCAGGTGTGAGCAGGAAGGAAAGACTCTGTCTGCCATCAGAGTCCATTTTTCCACCCCTACCAGACCCTGCCCCAAGGGTCAAAGGGGAGGAAAGATGTGGTTCCGCAAAGCCCAAGGAGCCATTCAGGACACACATGGTGAACCCCCCTCCAGGGACAGAGTAGGGAGCAATATGGAAGACATCGCCCTCGCAGCAGAGGGGGTCTGCAAAACCAGGGCGACAGAGATCAGTTCTTTGGGAAGCTCTGCCAGCGGTCCTGAAAGGAGGCCTGACTGTCCTACTCTGGAGGCAGTTGGGGGGTTGCTTATCTTTGTATCCAGATGCCTGGCTCAAAATAACAGTTGACAACTGGGTACAAAGTATAATTTCCAGAGGATATTTCATTCCTTTTCATCACACCCCCTCCACTGACAAGAAAAATCCCGGATGTTCCACCCAGTTACAGGGAACAGGCAACAATAGAGGTCTGATTGTTGCTAACAAAAAGAGTCATCCAACCAGTCCCAGCAGACCAGATAGGATCCGGAACTTACTCAAGATTCTTTTTAGTCCCAAAAAAGACAGGGGACTGGAGACCTATATTGGACCTCAGCAGACTAAACAGATCTGTCAAGAAAGAGAAGTTTTGGATGGTCACGCTTCAGTCGATACTTCCCTTTTTATGGAAAGACAATTGGATGTGTGCGATAGATCTCCAGGATGCATACTACCACATAAAAATGGCCAGACCATCCAAGGATCATCTGCACTTCCGGCTGGGTGCCAATCATTACCAATTTCGATCCCTGCCCTTTGGTCTCACTTCAGCCCCCAGAGTGTTCACCAAATGCATGGCAGTGGTCACAGCTCACCTGAGACATTTAGGATTCCAGGTGTTTCTGTACTTAGATGATTGGCTCCTCACTGCCACCACCAGGCATCAACTCCTACAAGCCAGGGACACCACTCTTTCACTCTGCAGTCAGCTAGGCATTACAATAAACTCAGGAAAATCTGCCTTGTCGCCATCGCACTATACCATTTTTATTGGAGCAGAATTGGACACCACCACTACCACTCTGAAACTTCCAGCAGAAAGAGTCTTACTACTCCATCAGGAGGTCCACAATAGCATATCCAAAAACAAGGCAACAGCATCAGAAGTACTAAAATTGTTAGGCATGATGGCAGCTGCAATATTAGCCATACCATTGGGTCATATGCACATGCGGATTCTGCAATGGCTGTTGTTCATTCAGTGGTCTTACCAAGAGCTCCTAATATCTCATCTTATAATGATCATGAACACATGCAAAAAGGGTCTTCAATGGTGGTTGACCTCTCTTCATGTCACGATAGGTCGTCCTTTTGTTCTACCCCCACCAGCGGCCACAGTGACCACAGATGCTTCCCTGATAGGCTGGGGGCATTTTCAGGGAAGAACAGCCCAAGGCACATGGACCAATGAAGAAACATCTGCATGTCAATGTCCTCGAGATGAGAGCAATACTTTTGCAGTACTTCCAGGACTCTCTTCCTCTGGGTACAATTGCAGTTCAGACAGACAAACATGTCAGTGGGCTGGTACTTGAACAAACAAGGAGGAACCAGGTCCTACTCCTTTGTTGCGAAGCCCTAAGAGTATGGCAGTGGGCTGTATCCACCCAGCGCTTTCTGTTACCAACACACATCCCAGGGAAATCCAATGTGATAGCAGACAAGCTGAGCAGAGCAATTTTGCTGCCTCATGAGTGGTCCCTCAAGAAAGAAATAGTGGACAGAATATTCCGCAGGTGGGGCCAGCCTTGCTGTGACCTTTTCGCCAACCACATGAACATAAAATGCAGAAGCTACTTTGCCCTGATTCCCCCTCTGGGAGAAGCCCCAAGGTACGCACTTGTACATGATTGGCCTCCGGGTCTTCTCTATGCATTCCCACCAATCCTGTTGATACCCAGGGTACTACAGAAAGCCAAAGCCCTGTGAAGGACCATCATTCTAATAGCCCCTCATTGGTCTCATCAGATTTGGTTCCCCTTCCTTCGACTTCATCTTTTGGAGGACCCCTGGATTCTGAACCCAGTTCCAGATCTTCTGACGCACTCGTCAGGGGAACTTCATCCCTCTCTTCAGTCCCTGAAACTGACAGCTTGGCTGCTCCAATTCCCACCATAGCCAGGTTTCATAACCTTTCTAATGAGACAAAGCAAATTCTCATATCCTCTCATAAATCCTCTACGAGGAAGCTATACCTAAGCAAATGGAAAAAAAGTTTCTATATGGGCCTCTCAAAACAACATTGATCCCTACCTAGCACCTATGGCCTCTATACTAGAGTTCTTGACCATGATCTTCAACAAAGGAGCTGCAGCAGCGACAGTTCATGTTCAGCTTGCTGCTGTCTCTAATTTTCACCTTGGATTTGAAGGGTTGAAAATAATGTCACACAAACTATCCAAAGCCTTTCTCAAAGGGACCTTTCATCTCAGGCCACTTGTGAAATCTCCCTATACCCCATGTTAATCTAAATTTTTTTGCTTTCTCGCATTATTCTCCCTCTATTTGAACCAGCATCCTCATGTAATTTGAAATATTTGTCATGGAAGACTATCTTGTTAGTAGCTATCTCTTCTGCCCGCACAGTGTCAAGCCTTGTCCATTAAACCTCCGTTTTTGATTTTCCATGCTGACAGTCTCACTACAAACTAACTCCTCCTTTTTGCCTAAAGTCTGTACTGAAAATAATCTTAATCAAATTATTGATTTGCCAGTATTCTTCCCCAATCACTCCAACAACTCAGAGTATATGCTGCACAAACTTGATGTTCATAGACAGCTCAGATTTTACTTGGACAGGACAAAAGACTTTAGAAAATCAGAACAGCTTTTCGTTTCCTTTTCAGAATCCAGAAAAGGTATGCCATTGGCAAAAACAACAATAAGTGGTTATCTGATTTTATCACGTTTGCTTATTCAGCTGCTAGTATGCCCTTACAACAAAATATTAAGGCTCATTCTACCAGAGCAGTGTCTACATCCTCTGCTTTTTCTGCTAGACTTCATATAGACAACATTTGTGCAGCAGCCACTTGGTCAAGACCTCATACTTTTATCACTCATTACAAAGTTGACAGGGCCTCCAGGGGCAGGGTCTACTGTCCTGAAAAACATACTCCTGTGAGCCACCCAAGATAGATGGTGCTTGGGACGCTACCCATCTGTAAGAACGGCAAGATAGAACAACTTCACAAAAAGAAGTTATGTACTTACCATAACTTTCCTTGTGAGTTGTTCATCTCTCCTTCATTCATACTTCCTGCCCTCCTACCCCCTCCAGGGTTTTTTGAAGACTAAGATACTGGTTTCTTCCTGGTAGCTCAACCCTTCTATAGCTTTCTCTTATAGAGTGACAGAATGACAAATGGTATTATACGCAGTAAACAAGATCTGAGGTAACTCTAGGTGCATCATGGTATAGGGATGTTGCCTTGAGCTATCTGAAGACCTCGAGCTTTGTAGGAGGACAACTCAGAGCCAAGGATTGGCTCCGAACCCATCTGTAAGAATGAAGGCGTGATGAACAACTCACATGGAACGTTATGGTAAGTACACAACTTCTTTTTACTCCTTCCTCCCATTCTGTACAGGTGCCCCATTGTCCATTCTTGGACCTTTGGTATTCAACATATACATTAATAAACTTTACATTGTCACACCTCCAACCATTAGGATTCTTTATGCAGATGATGCTATATTCGCGATGTGTTCCTCCCTGTCGTTGGGACTGCTACAGTCCATTACTCAGGAATCTTACTCAGCAGTACAATGGCTAGAAAATGCTTGCTTGCTTGCAGTTCTCTGCCTAACTATTGCTGATCTCTGTCTGCATTTGATTTTGAATTGAAGTTTTTCATTTAAGGTTTGGTTACTTCTATTTTTTACCTTATTCTTATATTACATATGTTTTAATTTTTTTTGTTCTTTTAGTGTTTTAAGAGGTCTTGGCTAGGCTCATTTAGAAAAGTTAGAAAAGAATTTTGATGGTGCAGTGGTTGAGTTGTCACCTTACAGCAAGATGTTCTCTGGTTCGATTTTTGGCTGGGGTGCCTTCTGTGCAGAGTCTGTATGTCCTCCCTGTGTCTGTGGGTTTCTTCCAGGTGCTCTGGTTTCCTCCCACATTACAAAGACATGTGTTTGGAGCATTTCTCCCCATGCCGTTAAAAATTGTCTTTGTTCCAAGTCAGACTTCCCCGGTAAACAAATGTTAAATAAATAAATAAAATAAATAAATTCCTTTGCAAATCTTGAATAACATCCAGCTAATTAGTGGGAAGAGTTGAGAAATAGCATTCTTCATTTAACTAGCAATATTTGGAGGCATCTTTATTTAGCTGGAGTGCTTGTTTGGTTTGCTTGCTGTTCTCCCTCAGATGTGGTGGCTTTTGAGTTGCCCACCCCTAGTATAAATCTAATTTTGTACACACCTCCCAGTCCCATCTCAACAGCTTATTCTACTGAGTATGGAGAGATAAGTTGGGGAGGCCCACCCCCTTAGTCTCTTAAACTTAAATTATCTTCTGTTTTCTCCCTTACCACTTATTTAAAAAAATGCACTTTATTCAGTTGCCTTTTCTGTATCTGTGCTTCTTCTTACTTTATTTTGATTTTTGCTGCTTGTTCAAGTGTTCAATTGCATTTATTCTGCTGCATTTATTACTGCTTGTTGGTAGCCTGATTACATTGTAATTACATTGTAATCGTTATGCTAAGTCTCTTAGTTTTCATATAAGAACTTGGGCTTCAGACTAGTTATCTTACATAATGAAGATTTATGGTCTACACTCTTGTGGCAGGAGAGGTAGCTTACATCCTTCTAAGTTGAATTGCTGGTTGAAGGATCATTATGTCTGTTATTCTAAAAGTGTCTTGGTTCTGGTTTAAGTACTTGGGGTCCAACCCAGTTATTTTACATTAGGAAGGTTTGTGGTCTACACAGTTTACCAGAGCTGCTTGAAGTTTGGCATTCTTAACCAGAGGTCTGGCGTGCATATGAAAAGAAATCTGAGGCATCCACTGAAATATTCTAAAAATAAATATAATTTAACCTGGATTGCACTTGCTGAACTGTATTTTATTGAACAGCTGGTTCATTTTTACTGTCTTTTTTTTTTTTTTTTGCTGCTGTAACTGCTTCATTCTTCACCTTATATCATTGCTACTGCTGCCTTAAATAGCATAGGCTAGATTCAGACTTGCTGAATCTAGACTATTTGGTATCACTTGAGCACGAAAACCAGCCATCTTACATTAAGAGGGGCTTCCTGTACCCTTGTGGCCAAACTGTATAGCTCAAGATCCATCTGAGTCAGGGATTGCTGGAATAATGCTCTGTGTGAGCTTTCCTATTGGTAGTTTGTGTTAAAACTGTTTAAATTTGATTGTATTTAAGCCTCATGTTTGTGCATAACTGTATACCACTCAACGGGGGTTAGAGGTGCCCCATATAGATGCAAACACCTAGATATATCTTTTTCCCTAGACAACAGTCAGTGGAACCCTCAAAGGCTTCCCTGCTTCACTGAGGGAAAGTCAGATGAGCAATGAGCAGCATTGCCACACATTTTAGTCCCTAATCTGCAGTAGAATAAGTCCCCATAATAACCCTAGAGCAAAAGCTGATCCAACTTGTCCAACCCCTAACAGTACTTACAGTGTAACCTGCTACAATGAACAGTCAGTTTCCCAATATTTCTCCAACCATCCTGATTGACATGGCCATCCTGAGGCAATGTAATAATTGCCTCATGTATACTGACAACCATTTTCTCCTAAAGCAAACAAGTACAGTATGTGAGAGATGTAATAATACTTTGAAAGTGGAATCAATTTTCAATGAATAATAATAAAAATAATAACAAACTTCCATCCAATATTTCCTCTAACTGCTCTTTAGCACAATTTAAAAAGCTCCTAAATTCTCACTTTATAGGAAACTGGATTTGTTCTTGCTATCATCCTGGATAATTCTGAGCTCTTTATATCTATCTACATCTGTCATAGCTGTTGCTATTTTTATTGCACACCTGATTCTCTTCCTCATTCTATTGTAACTTGCCTTCTTGTTGAAATACAAGTATTATTCTTTTCTTATTGTTCCACTAGATGCTGTACTGCCTAGTCTTGTCCTATTGTTGAATTGGTATGCTAATTGAATTATTGTTGTATTATTTGTCTTATCTACATATTACTATTACTTGCTTTATACTGTTTACTGCTTATCTCCCCAGGCTTCCGCTGAAAAAGGACATGTGTCCAGATGAGACTTTCCCGATAAACAAATGTGAAATAAATAAATAAATAATCCACAAAACACAACCTTGCACTAAGAGCATTGAGGGAGTACACTACTGTCCTGCATCTGGGTCTTCAACCTGCACACCCCGGTTAGACTGCACACTGTTCACTTACAGAGCCACACCACTCTCTCCATGAACCAGTGTCTGTCAGAGCCCCTTTATCCATAGTAACTGCCTTTCACTCAAAGTATTATTTTTCACATTCACACACATGCACACAAATTCTAGGGAAGGTTGTGGAATCCTTCACTTCCACACAGATTTCTTTCTGGGCTTGATAGTACTACCACCAGTCTGAAGAAAGGCAAAGACTTCCAGCTACTGGTATGCTCTGATTGTGCCACTTGATATCTCTTTTACAGGTAGTTGGCTGAAGCAGTCTCAAAGATGTGGCCCTTACAGTGTGTTACTCCTCAGTGTAAATGGTCACTCTCTTCTCAGTTAAACAACAGTGCATAAATACTCTTGTAATAAATACCAGCCACAATAGATTGAAGATAATTAAAATGGCTTTTACTTAAATAATAAAGAAAATAGCATGAATACCAAATAAAATGTACATAGTTTGACACACAATGAAGATTTAAATACAATAAACATAGATAGAAAACTTACAGAAAAATTAAACTCCAGATATATGTTTCCTAGCTAGCTGCTAAAAGGACTACTGTACCTTAAAATGACTACCTAATATTCACAGATAGGATGTTCTCATAGCAACTTCACAGTAGTCTCTCAACATTTTATCAAGTCAGAATTATGCAGCCAAAGTCCTTTTGTGACTTGATTGTTGCTATGGAGACTGGTCATGAACCAGGTAGCCCCACACCCATCACAACACTACATTCACACTTACTTCTTCTTTAATTGCATCCCAAATGCTTTCAGCGATGATTACATTCCAATGTCGTTTCATCCTTGTCTGTTATCTTAGGTGAAGGTGCCATCCTGTCTGTGAACTACCCTTCACTCTACTCTTTAACATGTTTATTTATTTATTTGTAGTTGGTTTACCAGGATAGTCCATTGGGCCAATATGAACCCGTTTTCAATGGAGTCCTGGGGAGAAAAGCTCCAGAAAGAAGGGTTACAATGTGTGTTACGATGTTTACAAAATTATGCAGTTTGAGCATCAAACAATATTAACAACTTATGCAGTGTGAGCGTGAGACATTATTTACAAGTTATGCAATTTGAGCATCAAACTGGTGGTGAACATTACAGAAAATACATAAGTATACATTACGTTATTTACAAGATTATGCAGTTAGAGAATACCATTCAGAAGACAGTTACAGACAGTTACAGATGATATAGACTAGAAAAAGGAAAACATTTCTGAAAAAATACTGAGAAGTCCTTACTTATGAGGTAGAAGCAAGCATGTTGTTGGAAAAGAGGGAGAGGAGGTAAGGCAGTGTGGTATTAAGATGGATGGGAGAGGAGGTAAGGCAGTGTAGTATTAAGATGGATGGGAGCAAGAGCATTCCCATTGGGTTAGTAGATATGATGGATGGGTGCAGGAGCATTCCCATTGGGTTAGTAGGTAAGAGTGAAGAGATTGTCTGAATGAATAGTGGTTGGAAGTGGTACGAATGGATGGAGGTAGCGAGTTCCAGAGACGTGCTAGACCATAGGATAGGAGGTTTTTACCTGGGGGACGAGTTGGTTTGTATAACTCAATTAGGTTTTGGTTATTAGTTCTGAGAGCTCTGTTGGGAAGATGCATTTTAAAGGCAGAGGAAAGGGATGGACAAAGGGAGGGTTTGAAAATGAGCTTATGAGCTAGAGAAAGTTGAGTATAGATGAGTTTATTGGTTAGTTCAAGCCAGTTGAGTTTGTGGAGAGAAAAGCAGTGGTGGATAGATGCTTTGTGACTGTGTGCGAATTCACATGTGGACAAACAAAAGTTTTTACTAGGTAACATACATTGCCAATCAACATGCCAGAAATAAATGAAAAAGCAACACACAAAGAGGATATATTTTGCTTGCTTCAGCCTAGCCTAATCACATTTCACAGTCCTTCACTTTTAGCCTTGCATCACCTCTGGCTTCACATTTCTTGTCCCTTTAAAAACCTCAAGTGAGTTTTCTGGAGGTGTCCCTCAAGAAACGCAGCTTGAGACAAAGGTGCAGTCTTTTGTACATTATCCCATACCCCTTCTAGTTAATTAATCTGCATTACTGTTAGCACTACCACAACAATGTTGGATAGTCATGTTATAGGATTGCAAAGCTAAACTCCATCTAAGAGGTTTTCCATTCTGTCCACTAGCTCTGTGTAGCCATTTAAAAGGGTTATGATCTGTAACCACTTTCTCCCATACAAATAAGGTTGTAGCTTGTGCAGTGCCCAAATTATACCCAGACTTTCTTTCTTATGGCTGCATTAGATTTCTCTCTGGGTTGAAGTCTGCAACTCAAATACACAATAGGTACTCCTGTCTCTCTGATGAAACCTGGCTAAGTACAGCCCTGACCCCATAGTTAGAAGCATCTACCTGTACAATGAATTCCTGACTATAATCAAGATGGCCAATACATGGGGTCCACAAAGAGACTCCTTGAGCTTTTGAAATGCTTGCTCACAGGCTGGTGTCCAAACAACCTTATCTGGCCTGTCTTTCCTGGTCATGTCTGTAAGTGGAGTAACTGTTGCACTGTACTGGGAAACAAATTTCCTATAGTACCCAGCTGTCTCTAGGAACACCCGTATCTATTTTTTGGTAGTAGGAGTAGGTCATGCCTGAATACCCTCAACCTTGGCAGGTTCTGGTCTGATTTTTACGCACACACTCTGTGACCCAGATAAGATAGCTCTGCTATATCCACCTGTCACTTGTTAGCCTTGTTAGTCAACCCTGCCCTTTGCAGTTTTCCCAAGACTTCCCTAACATGCTGGACATGTTCTGTCCAGGACCGAGTGTAGATGGCAACATCATCCAAATAAGCAATGGCATAGTCTTCTGCACCTGTTAGGATGCAATCTACCAGTGTCTGGAAGGCTGCTGGGACATTTTTCATACCAAAAGGCATTTTTGTTAACTCATGCAACCCAAATATCTCTCCCTGGCTGCAGGTGTCCAAGGGTACCTGCTAGTAACCCTTGGTCAAGTCAGTAGACGTGAGATACTTAGCCCCAGCTTGCTCTAAGGTTTCATCTCTCCTCGGCATTGGGTAAGCATCTGGCTCTGTATGGCTGTTCAGTTTTCTGTAATCCACACAGAAGCAGTTGCTGCCATCTTTCTTAGGTGCCAGCACCACTGGTGAGGCGCAGGAATGGTTGGACTCTTAGATTACTCCCAGTTCCCCTTCCAGAGGAGCTCTGGTACTGTATACCAATGGTGCCTCAAGTTCAGACTGACTACTATCACTTACCCCTCCCCCAGAATATCACCTTCCAAGGGAATCCCAGTACCTTTCTCCTGTTGTGGCTCAGATCCCAGGTCACTGCTTTCACCCAGCTCCTCCTCCACTATAGTAGCCACATCACCAGCCCCAGATGGATTTGTAGGCTCTGGCTGGGTGTCCCCCAGTCACCTTCCCTACAGGTTTGCCTCCATGCCTAGCTGCATGCAACAATATGCATACAAGGTACTGTACTGTCAAAATCATTTCCTATTAGGACATCAGCAGGAATGCCCTCAAACACAGCAACTTGCCCCCTGCCTTGCCCCCCTTGCCAGTGCAGATAAACTCTGGCCTAAAGTACCTGAAAAAGCTTCCCACCTAAGGCTCTTACTGAAGTGGACTGTCCAGGCAAGTATTGCTCCTGACTGACCACTGCAGGTTTGACTATGGTTATGTCTGAGGCTGTGTCCATTTTGGCAATGACCTCATTTCCTTTTACTAGGATAGGATACAGACTTTTATAATAGTTGGGTACAGCTGTTGCCTCTAAAGAACCCACCACTATAGTAGTGCTAGTCTTAATGGATGCTTCTTGAGATCTTTGTTTTTCCCCCTGCCTTAATGGACAATGAGACCGTACATGCCCCATTTGATTACATTTAAAACATCTAACCCTAAAACCTAGGGGTGTACCTGAATGTGTGGTTTCTTCCTTGTCCAGTGTAAACTAGTAGGATGGCCTTGGCTGCCCCATGGGTACCCTTATAACATTGTGGTGTGCTGGTTCCCCCCCTCACATGCAGTGGCAACCTGCTAGTTAGGTAAAGGTCCCCTTTCCTCCCCATCTCAGTCTGCCACCCAAATCCTCACATCTTCTGGCATAGTGCTAAGGGCTTGTTCCTGACTGAAAGATCTGCAAGCTTTTCACATGTGGTATCATTACATCCACTCACCATCTGTGAAAATAACTGCTGATTTCTGCAGTATACTCAGCCATGCTTTCATATGCCTTTCTCCTGTATTTTTTAAATCTTTTTCTATACAGTTCTGGAGTTAGCCAATGAAAAGCAAGCAAGCATTTTTTAACTTTGCTATAATTTAAACAGTTAACATCACTGAGTTCAGAAACTGCATGCATTGCTTTACCCATGAGCAAGGGAGATATAAATCTCACCTACTGCCCTTGGTTAATTTGGTGCTGAATACACACCCTTTCAAAGGCCCTTAGAAAAATCTATATTATTACTCTCCTTATAATGAGGAAAAAGTTGACTACTGACCTGGGCTTTTTGGGTGAAACCTTCTCACCTCCCATGACTCGGCGTGGTTCTGGTGTAAGGGAATCATCTCCTTCTCATGTTGATGTTGTTTCTCACTCTCCTCTGCTTCCAGTTGTTGTATTAGTTCAGCAGCTTCAAGTTCCATGGGCTTCATTTCCAGTGCCAGTCTCTGTAAATCTAGCTGGGCTGCAAAGTCCTCCTGAGATGGGTCAGACTGTCCTGGTTTGGTTCCATGCAGATTTTCTTCTTTCTGCACGCACTCCTGCAAATTCTCTCCATGCTGCACTGCACACAAAGCTGCGACCATCTCCTCCTTTGACATTGGCTTGCTGCACTCCTCCAGCTTTACACTTCTTTGCCAGCTGAGTCACTGACATTTTAGGATACTTGTCAGCAGAGCTTATATTCTGCCTATTCTTAGCTAGTCTGCCTAGAAAATAAAATAACTGCTGTGTACAACCAGATCTTTGTATATTTTATCATGTGGCTGAGAGGGTGAACAAACACCTTTGGTAACACAACTGATTTAGGCTGAATACTTGAGTTCTAGTTTCCACACCATTAGGCACCAAATGTGATGATCTCATGGCAACCAGTAGCAGGAATGTGAAGAAGGTGTCGTTACCCAGTCTGTTTCAATTAATAATCCACAAAACACAACCTTGGCACTAAGACCATAGAGAGGGTGTGCTACTGGTCTGGGTCTAGGTCTCCAACCTACACACCCAAATTAGACTACACATTGCTCAATTACAGAGCCATACCACTCTCTCTGTGAACCAATGTCTCCCAGTGCCCCTGTATCCACAGTAACTGCCTTTTACTCAAAGTATTATTTTTCACATTCACACACATGCACACAATTTCCAGGGAAGGCTGTTGAATCTTCCAATTCCACACATCTTTCTTCCTGGGCCTGATAATACTGCTACCACTCTGAATAAAGTCAGAGACTTCCATTTACTGGTGTGCTCTGATTGTGCCACTTGATATATCTTTTACAGTTAGATGGCCAATGCAGTCTGAAATACGTGGCCATTACACTGTGTTATTCCTTTAGTGTAAATGGTTACCCTCTTCTCAATTAAGCAACAGTGCATAAATACTCTTGTAATGAATAAATACCAGCCACAATAGCTTAAAGATAATTAAAATGGGTTTTACTTAAAAAATAGCATGAATACCAAATAAAATATACATAGGGTGACACACCAAGAAGATTAAATAAAAAAAAACAGTAAACACAGAAAGCATACAGAAAAATCTACCTCTGGCTATCCAAGTTTCCTAGCTAGCTGCTACAAGGAGTACTGTACCTTAAAATGACTACCTAATTTCCACAGATAGGGCGTTCTCACAGCAACTTCACAATATTCTTTCAGTATTTCATTAAGTCACAATTATATAGTCAAAGTCATTGTGTGACTTCATTGTTTCTACTGAGGTTGGTCATAAACCAGCTAGCCCCACACCCATCACAACAGTATGAGTTTGTCCCAATAGCTTCACACCTGCTGCTTCTTTAATTGCAGCCCAAATGGGCGTTAAAAGTTTCAGTGACAATTGCATTCCAATGCTGTTTCATCCTCATCTGTTATCTTAGGAGAAGGTGCCATCCTGATTGTGAACTAACCTCTTACTCCACCTTTTAGCACCTGGACAAACAAAAGCTTGTATTAGGTAACATACATTGCCAATCAACATACCAGAAACAGATAAAAAAACAATGCACAAACAGGACTCATTTTGTAGGCTTCAGCCTAGCATGATTTATTTATTTATTTATTTGCTGTTGGTTAACCAGGATAGTCCATTGGGCCAAGAGAACCCGTTTTCAATGGAGTCCTGGGGAGAAAACTCCATTACAGATTGCATATTATAGAGAGTTATATGCAGATTACATATTATAGAGATTTACATCCAAATTATTGTACATGACATCATGAGGAACAGTGATTACAATGAGTAAAGTTAAGCATTAATACAATCAAATAATAAAACATATTAAAGTTGAAATTAAATTATATCATAGGCACAAGGATAAGGAAGTGAGTAGATAGGTGCATAAGGCTTTCAGGAGGATAGGAACTATTAAGGAATAGATTACTGTCTGAGGTAGAGAGAGTAAAAGGTGGAATACAGTAGAGAGTATAGAAAGATTATGTGGAGTAGGAGCAGGAGCATTCCCATGTGGATGATAGGTAGGAGTGGAGTGATTTTTTAAAGGTAGGAAGGCTAGTGATGGTACGAATGGAGGGTGGGAGGGAGTTCCATAGGCGTGCTAGTGAAAAGGAGAGGAGGTTTTGTCCTGGGGGGTGATGGGGTCTATAGACTTCTATTAGGTTTTGATTAGTAGATCTAAGAAGTCTTTGAGTATGGTGAATTTTAAAAGTAGTGGACAGGGAGGGACAGAGTGATGGTTGAAAAATGAGTTTGTGTGCATATGTTAGTTGAGTGTAGGAGAGGTAGTTGGGAAGTTCAAGCCAATTTAGTTTGTGGAGTGGTACACAGTGATGGGTTGAAGATTTATTGCTAGTGGCAAATTTGGCTATTTTATTATAACAGGTTGAAAGTTTTGTTTTGAGAGATGATTGTAGATTAGTTAAAAGAGGGGCACCATAAAGGAGGGAGGGTAAGAGAAATGTGGTAGAGAGTGAGTTTGGTAGTAGGTGAGAGGAATTGTTTGTGATACAGCAGGCCTAGTTTTGGTGGGTTTTAATGTTTTGTAGTAGATGGGACTTGAAAGTAAGGTTATTATCAATTTGGACTCCTATAAGCTTGGCTTCAGTTACCAGTTCAAGTGGGTTATTATTTTGACTGGTGATGGAGAATGGTTATTGATCCAATGTGTTGGTTTTAGAGGGGGTGAATATCATTAGTTTTGATTTAGCTGCATTAAGTGCAAGATGGTTGTCTTTCATCCACTGTTCTGTGGTGGAGAAGGCATCTTGAGTCAGCTTTTGGAGAGTTGGAATGGAAGATGAAGCACAGATGATTGTAGAATCATCTGCATATTGGATGATGTTAGCATAGGGGATAGAGTGATAGTAGTCATTTACAAAGATATTAAAGAGAAGGGGTCCTAATATGGAACCTTGTGGAACACCTGTGGGGCTATTAAGGAAAGAGGAGATGGATTTTTTCCACTTAACAGCTTGATGCCTGTCTGAGAGATAGCTGGTGAACCAATTTAGAGCAGAAGGTGAAAGGTTTAGCTTGGAGAGTTTAGTTAGAAGTAAGTTATGGGAGATAGTGTAAAAAGCTTTGGAGAGATCAAGTAGAATGGTAGATACAGTGAGGCCAGAGTCTCTAGCCTTGTTCACATTTTCGAGGAATGATAGGAGGGCTGTCATAGTGCTGTGATTGGGACAGAAGCCGTGTTGAGTAGAAGTTAGTAGGTTGTTGTCTAGTAAGTAGGGGAGGAGTTGAAGGTGAATACATTTCTCTAGAATTTTTGAAATAGGAGAGAGGATAGCAATGGGGCGGAAGTTGGTAATGCTAGTATTATTTCCTCCTTTATGGCAGGGAATTATATAAGCCTTTTTCCAGATTTGAGGAACGTGACTTTCTTGGATGGAGCAGTTGATTAGGATACTAATTGGCAGGGCGATAGCATCTGCAGCTATACTGAGGAAGTGTGAGGGGATGTTATCGGGGGCATTGGTGCAAGGTTTTAGCTTTTTCAGGAGTTTTTTGATAGTGGAAGTAGGGATTGGTTCCAGGGAGAATCTAAGTGGTTGGGAGGTAGTAGGATGACAGAGTGGAGAAGGAGGAGGAGTGGGGGGGGGGTGGAGGTGGATGGTTGAAGGAGAAGGAAGAGGATAGTTTGGAAATGCAGTCAGTGAAAAAAAGAGTTAAACTCTGTGGCAAGGTCATTGTCTTGTACGCTTGGGTTGGGGTTTGGGTTTTCAGTTGTACCAGGTTTTAAGAGGGAGGGTATACCTCTCCAGAAGTTTTGTGGGTCATATTTGTATTTACTTTGAAGAGAAGAGTAATAGTTGTGTCAGTCTGCTGTGATAAGCTTTTTTACTGAGTTACGAAGAGTTTTGTAGTCATTAAGAGTAGTGGGAGATTTGTGCTTCAGATAGCGGGCCCAGGCTTTATCTCTTAGTCGCATGGTTGTTAGTGTATTTTTAGTTAGCCAAGGGGTAGTTTTGTTTTTTATTCTTCTGGTTTTTAAGGGAGCATGTGTATCTAACAGGTTTAAGAAAGTGGAATTAAAGTGAGTGATAGCACTTTCCAGGGGAAGAGTTTTTAGTGGGTACCAGTTAAGGCATTTTAGGGAGTTAGAGAAGGCTTCTGGGTTGAAGTTTTTTTGGTCTCTGAAAGTGATGTAGTTATGAGAAACTTGTAGGGAAGAAGAGAGGCGTGTGGCAAAGATGGGAAGGTGGTCGCTTATTTTAATAAATTATTATGGAATGATCGCATTCCATAATAATTTACTTTTAGCCTTGCATCACTTCTGGCTTTACACCATCTAACATTGGTCAGTTAGGAACATGGGTATGACATGGCAAAGCTTGTAAAGGCCATTAGGCTAGTAACCTTCTATGAACCTGTAAAATAAAATAATTCTCTTTCTCTCTGGAGTAATTTCCCTTATACAATTAAATAAACTCAAAACATTATACTTGAGCAGGTTTCCAACACCAAGTTACTTTCTGCGTGATAGTTGATGAAAGCTCAGGTTTGATATTCATGTAAGTGATATCGTAAATAAAACTCACCACATATTTGGAGCTCTATACAATGCCAGGCTTTTCTAACTGACTTGTCTCATAAAAGTACTGCATATGCTTATCTTCTACCAACACTCCTACACTCTTCCGCTATCCTGACTTACCTACACAACAGCTTCCTAAGAAAACTTGAACAATGTTACAGTAAAATTGCCAGATTCACTGTTAACTTGCCTAACAGATCCCGTCACAGCCTTACACTTTCAAAAATAAACCGGATAGAATTCCCACACTAGCTTACATTCCTTCAGCAAAAAAAACTGCTGATTCCATACTTTACTTCCCAGACAAATGCCCATAGCTGCAGTGGTATATCCCTAGCAGACCTCATTTCTACTCTTAAAATAATTACTGGCTCAAAACCCATCAGGGGATGCTTTTATATCTACAAAATGCGGAATAACATAACCACTCAATTAGCAACACGGACAATAAGTTTAGCTGTAAGAGAAACATCCATATTAATTTCCTTAATTCTAGATTATGTCAACACTTTATCCCAACTGGCTGATTGACTACTACCCTATATACACTTTCTGCTTACATATCCATCTCTCCTTCCTATCTTCACTCATAAGTAATCTACTGTAATTACGGCTTCCCCGGTTTAACTTTCAGGTTCAGTTCCTTCACAAATGCCTCCACCCCCATTTACCTTCCTAATGATCAAAGTACTACTACTTTGAAACCTATTACATTGCTACTAGTTTGGAACCCTCAAATATTGAAAACTGCTTTTGATATTTACTGACGGATTTTTACTGTAATGTTTATAACTCATTGCAAGATGTGTTTATTGTGTAAAACATGTTTACTTTGCAAGTATGTTAATATATAACTGTGAAATATTTTACCTGATTCACTCTTTTCCTAATTATGCTGTTAGCTCAACTATGATGTATTTATAAATGCTTTATGTTTGTTATGGAGCTTTTCTCCCTATGCCCAGTGGGAAAACCCCAGTGGACAAATGCAATCAACCAATAAATAAAATAAGAATATCTGCTTGGTAGCCAGAGCAGAGGATTAAGGCTACGACCTGTTAAAGATATGTTTCCCATTGTCCTAATATTTTGTTTGCATAATGAATGAAGCTAAACAAGTTATTTAACCTAATAGTCCTCCAGATATGAGTTTGGTAAAGCTCCATGTGGATCAGTGCACTACCCCAGTTAGTACATGCACACAAACAGACAAGCAAATACATAAATAAATACTAGAAAACAAGACTGAATGACATGGTTCTTATAGGTTCATAGGTTGGTACTAGGCTATCGGCCCTAGGGCCTATACAAGCCTAGCCATAACAATTCCCTGGCTGTTTCTTCCTAGAATATTTACTTCCCCTGGTCCCCTGTCTAGCAGGGTGACTGACGTGATCCTTGGGGTGAATTTCCTATCTCCCATCCAGTCGTCAAGGTTCCTTTTGAAGGGCCAAAGAGGTGCTCAGCTTGACATGTATCGGGCAGTCTATTCCAGAGTATAGGGAGTCTCTGGGTCAGGAACCTATCCCTTCAGCATGTTTTGTTCATTGTAATGACCAGGTTTAGATCCCTGGAGCATGTGGCTCTGAGGGATTGGGATTTCTTTAAGTGTAGCATGCCCAACAGCTCTGGGTTTGACATGGTCTTGTATTTTAAGCAGAGATCGCCTCTGAGTAGGCGGTATGTGGCAGAGTATAGCTGGAGTTTTTTTAGACAGTCAGCATAGAGCATCTGCTTTAGGCCTGTGATTCTTTTAGTGAGGTATTTCTGTGGCCTTTCCAGTTGTTGCAGATGTCTTATGAGGTACATATCAAATGGAGCATTGTACTCTATAATGGGCCTAATGAGGGATGAGTACAGTGGGACAATGGCCTCCTTTTTTTCTGGAGGAAAAGCTCTTAGTGATGAGGTGTGCCACATAGAAGGATTTCCTGACTGTTGTGGTGATGTGGTTATCAAAGGTGAGACCACTGTCCACCTGTGTCCCTAAGTCCCTTATCACACTTTCAGTGTTTAGTGTACTGCCACTTATGTGGTAATTCATGGGTACATGGTTTTTCCCAAAGGGGATAACTATACATTTCTTAGCACTGAACTTGAGCCCATGGCTCTGGCACCAAGCATCTGTTTCTGTAAGGCCCTTTTGTAGAATATCTACATAATTTTGGGATTCAATAATGGCTCCCAGTTTGTAGTCATCTGTGAACTTTGTTAGCCAGAGTCCCTTAGTGCTGGCCTGTACTTCAGAGAAGTAGATGCCAAACAAGAGTGGCCCCAGGACTGAACCCTGAGGTACTCCACTTGTCTGGAGCTGGATTTTGAGTCTGCTACTTTTACAGTGTGGGTTCTGTCAGTAAGCCAGTTGGCAACCCATTGAGTGATGTAGGGATTAATGCCTAGCTTAGTAAGTTTATCTATGATTCCAGAGTGGGGGGATGGTGTTGAAGGCCTTGGCGAGGTCCAGATAGGCTGTGTGGACCGCTTTACCCTTGTCCACGGCTCTGGAGACTGATTCAAAGAAGTCATTCAGGTTGAGGAGACAAGATCGGCCCTTTATGAAACCAAACTGGGTGGGGTCCAGTGTTTGAAGGTTGCCAATATCTTCATTTATAAGTTCCATGATAATGCGTTCCATGGCTCTGCAAATCAGGCTCATCAGACTGATGGGACAATAGTTCCTGGGATCCAAGGTGGATGCCCCCTTTTGGAGTGGGATAACTGTAGCTGTGCGCCACTCATTGGGCACATGGCCTGAGGTGAGGCTATGATTAAACATGACACTTAGGTGAGGTCCCAGTTCATTTTATAGTTCATGTAGTACACAGCCCAGGATGTTGTCTGGTCCCATGGATGCTGTATTCTTAGCTTTGGAGAGTGCGTTTTGTACCTGTGTGGCCATGATTACCAGAATTTGGCAATCTTTTGGTATTGAGATGGGCCCTTTAGGGGGTGAGAGGGGGGTGAAGATGGCACTGAATCAGTCTGGCAGGATATTGGCAATATCCTTGGGATCAGTATATTTAATGCCATTCTGTTGTAGTTCAGAACAGATCTGAGCATTGCCATTTAGATTATTGACATAACTATAGAATGCCTTGTGGTTGTCCTTGGAATCTTTGGCATTGTTATTTTCATAACTAGCTCTGGAAGATTTTATGAGGGATTGCAGCTTCTTACTGAGGCTGGTAAGGAAGTTTTTTGCATCCTGGGATTTTCCTCTTTTCTGCAACAGTTCCCTCCCTTCTGTTGTATAGTTTGTTTATGGTGGGGGACTACCAGATTGACTTCCTTTTTTTGGAGGAGAGTGTCTTGGTTCTATTTGGAATGGCAAGATTCATGCACAAGTGGATGTGCTCATACAGTGCCTTAGTCTAAGATTCAGCAGTCGAACTTTCACTTCCTGTCTGCATGGGTGTCATGAAGTTTGTCACTTCTGACTTGAGTAGCATGAAGTTGGCTTTGGAGACCTGACCAACGAGGGGATGACCACTGGTATGGAGCATTGATCTCCCATGTTGGTATTGACCAGGTCTAGGATATTTGAGCCCCTGGTGGGACTATGGATTCGTTAATCCAGGGGTGTTGGAATTTATAAATTCCATAAACCGTTGGGCAAAGGTGTTGGTATCTGAGTAATTTTCCCAATTAACGGCAGGGTAGTTGAAATCACCCAGTATTAGGGTGTTTGGTTGTATCTTAATATCTTCCAGTATGTTTAGAAAGGTGTAGTGAGAATCTTGGGGCATGGTGGGGGATCTGTAGCAAGCTACAATTTGGACTGCAGTCTTACCTAGTGTTAGTTGCACCTGTAGAATTTCAGATGCATTGTTTTGGGCAACTAGCCTGGAGGGGTGAATATCCTTGGTGAATATAGACACTCTTCCGCCTTTAGTGTTTCAGTCCTGGTTTGGTGGCCGAAATGTGTGGTAAGAGTGTAGCCTGGTATTGCAGGGGTGCTCTCCAAAGCCTTGAACCAGGTCTCAGTTAATGCACAGATATTGATGTTCTCCATTTTTAGGAGTGCCTCGAGAGAGTGCATTTTGAGGTTTAGACTTCTAGCATTGAGTAGCATTACTTTCAGATTTTGCATGCTTATATCTGTTATGGTGGTGGTTTTGTCCTTTGAGGCTTGCCTAAAAAAGGCACTATAGGGGTGGCAAGAGACTTAGCAAGTAACCTGAATCCCAGGGGTGACAGGTGGAGACCATCACTGGCAAAGCATTGTGGTTTGTTGATCATGTCATCCTAGGCAGACAGATACTGGATCCCCTTTGAATGACACCAGAAACTTAGCCAATTGTTGAAGTCAATCATTTTGTCCCTATACTATGGTATCATTCTGGGCAAAGGCAGGATGCTACTCAGGGCAAGGGTTATACCTGCCTGGGCCACATGATCTGAGAGCTCTTCCATGTCTCTCTTCATGTAGCCCATGGAGGTATGTCTCAAGTCATTCACTCCCAACATGGAAAATGACAGAGTCGTATTTGTACTTGTTGTAGAGTGACTTGAGTGCATGCATTAAGTGTCGGATCCTAGCACCCGACAGGCAGCTGACAGTAATTTTCTCCTTATTCAGCCTGGTGAGTGGGACATCAGTGTGCCTGACTATAGAGTCACCTATGACTAAAGTGTTGGGTATGTTGTCTTGCCTTAGGGGCTGTTTGGTGGGAGCTATGTGTCACTTTTGTTGTGATTGGTGCTTGCGTTTCAGCTTCGGAGATCCTTGTTACTTGGGCAGGTTAATGTTAAGGGCCTCCACATAAGTGGGTTTAGTGTTACTATGTGTGGATATTGGTGGCATGAGTTTTGCAGGGCTGTGTGTTGCTTGAGGTGTAGTTCAGGTGTTAACCTTCTTGACTGTCTAGCACAATCTTGGCTGGAGAGAGCTTTGCTTCCAGTTTGGCTATGTAAATGCATCTCTCGAAGGTTGTAGTGTTGGGTGGTAGGAGAAGAGGGTTGTCTGTGTATATGAGGCAATTGCTGCATTGCCCAAGTATTCCCAGATTCACCAGGTGGACAGGTGAAATCACCATAAGCTGACCCTTGGACATGCCTGGTTTGGTGTTTCTTTTATAAAGTACAAGAGCTGTTTTCTCTTACCTTGGCAAGGTACTTTGCAGTTATAGCTGTTTAGTGCCTACAATTAATTTCTCCGTATTAACAAGGACAGTTGAGTGCTTGTATCAGTTTAAGGCTTCCTAGTGCTTTCCAGCAGGTTTTAGAGCAAGTGCTAGTCACATGGATTCAGATTTTAATGCTACTACTAAGAAACCAGTTAGTTTAAAGGGAAAATTTGCAGAGCAGACTTTCTGGCACCAAGAATAGCTTAACTAAAAGTGGAGGGGAGCAGAGAACTAGCAGATCTAAGGGAAAAAAATGAAGAGCATCACTCAGAAGCTTACAAAAAAATCCTGGATACAGCAAATCTCTATCTGGGCTACACTAGTTCCAGGAAAGGTAGGAAACAGTTTTTTTATTTTAAGTAGAAAGTGAAGAGGCAGAAGATATTGAGATAAATCAGTATGCAGAAGCCAAAGGGGTGGGCCTTTTCCTAAGTTCTCACTATTAACAGTAGAAAGAGCTGATGCAATGTGACTGGGGGGAGTGTCCAGTATCGACTTTATACCAGAGACGGGCAACTCAAAGCCACCAAGACAAAAAGACCACAACAAAAACTGGGAGGGTGGGTGGAAAAAACAGTTCTGCAGATTACAGAGATATTAAATCAAAGGTGCAGAAGATAAATGAGAATAAACTCTTAACTTTTCTCAATATCACAGCTGGCAGTAGGTCAGTCTGTCTGCAGCAGCCTGAGTAACAGGTATATCTGATTTAAAACACTGGCTATTTAAGGCACAGGACAGAAACCAGACCAGTTATCCAAACAATAACAGACGCAGGAATACCTTGGCTAGATTGAGCCAGTTCTGTAAACTTTCTCTCAAGGATTTCACTACAAACTGAGGTCAACACTAAGAGATATTCAGCTATATCACACATCAAGAAGGAGAGTAAAAACTGTTGACCAGATTACAGAAATATTAAGTCAAAAGAGCAGACGATAAATGAGAATAAACTCTTCTCTTTTCTCAATATCACATCTGGCAGTAGGTCAGTCTGTCTGCAGCAGCCTGAGCAACAGGTATATCTGATTTAAAACACTGGCTATTTAAGGCACAGGACAGAAACCAGACCAATTATCCAAACAATAACAGATGCAGGAATACCCTGGCTAGATTGAACCAGTTCTGTAAACTTTCTCTCACTAAGAAAACAGATAGGTCTCTAGACAAAGGATTTCACTACAAACTGAGGTCAATGCTACAAGATATTCAGCTATATCACACAACAAGAAGGAGAGTAAAAACAGTTGTAAAGATTACAGAGATATTAAATCAAAAGTGCAGATGATAAATGAGAATAAACTCTTATCTTTTCTCAATGTCACAGTTGGCAGTAGGTCGGTCTCTCTGCAGTAGCCTGAGCAACAGGTATATCTGATTTAAAACACTGGCTATTTAAGGCACAGGACAGAAACCAGACCAATTATCCAAACGATAACAGATGCAGGAATACCTTGGCTAAATTTAACCAGTTCTGTAAACTTTCTCTCTAAGAAAAAACAGATAGGCCTCTAGACAAAGGATTTATATTTTATGAAATGCTTGCTCTGTCACTCAGTTAAATGCCTTTGATCTACAGTGTAATGATTGGGTCTCCAGTCATAACCAGGTTGTTATATGTTTGAGACATGGAGTTGAGAAATTTGATTCTAGAGTAAAGCTCAAGAACTGAATCTGGACATTCAGTGTCAGAATACATAGCAGAAGGATATGATTTGAGAGGCCCAATCATAATCCTTTATAATGCGTGGAGCTCTACCTGCCCTCATTTACTACAATTATTAAAGAAAAATAGGGTTGCAGCATTGTGTTTTATACCCACGAAAGCTGTAACACAGTGCTGACACACGCAGAGCAGTCATCGCAGAATAGAGGTGTGAAGGTGTGTTTTTTTTAAGGCTGAAAAAAAAGAAAACAGTATGAATAAATAGTTCAACAGTCTCCTACAATTCTTCAGTGATGGCTGATAATTGCTGCTAAGCCCTATAGAGAGATTAGAGCTCAGCAGTGATGTGAGGTGCTTATTAAGTACCTTTCTGATGTGAAAATGGTGCATAGAAAGTCTGCATTTTCCTAGTGTCAGAGCATAAACCTGGCTCTCCATGCACCATAATGCATCATGTGGGGAGAGAATATCTTTTATCTTAGAAATGCGCCTTCTGGGCTTTAGGAAGATGTAACAGAATGCAGAGGTATCTTCTAGACTTCATTATTTAGTAAAATTGACATTCATTATCAGTGAGATCCTACCAAACTTGTGAAACACGACGAGGACTCTTGCTTAGATTTTAATTCATAATGTAGGACAGATTTGTGGTGAAAACCATAAGACTTGACTCATCATTGTCTGGATTTGGTAAAAAAAAAAAAGTGAAAATCAGAATATTAAATTAAAAAGATATGGATAAGCAGCTGCTCAGAAAAGTGGCGGTGAAGTGTTTAATGCATTGCTGATTAGACACTTTAACTTAGCCTCAATAAACTGGAAGGTTTCTATCTTAGAGGGAGAAATCCAGAAAGCTGTGGTATTCTCCTTAAAAGAAAGATCTTTATCATTCACACTGTCCCAGTTATATAGTGTGTTCTGTGCCTTCACAAACCCATACTGGCAACTTTCCAGAGCTCAGAATCCCATCCTCTGGTTCAGTGATAGGGAATTGTCTAAGCCCCTCTCATAAGAGGAAGCCTAACCCCTATTATAGAAAGTCAGCTATGTCGTCTTTTACTTTAAGCTGTGGGACTCTCACATTTTAATCTCTTCAACAGCCTGCACTGGTGGATTAAAGCTTCCAGACTGAGATAAGATCTCTTTGGGAGCGTCCCTTCCTTTTTATTCTTATATACTTTTAATTTATTTCTATTTTATTAAAAAAAAGAAAAACCTATGATGTGATGTTGTCCTATCTCACCTTCATTCTGTACTGGTTGGGTTCGGAACTAATCCTCAGTTCCAACTTCATAGGTTCATAGGTAGATACTAGGCTATCTGCCCTAGTGCATTTATAAGCCTAGCCAGAGTGTATTTGGCTTCCGCCTCCCTATTAGATTAGCCTACTGTGCCTCTGTAAAGTAGGTCGCAGAAGGTACACTTTTAAGATTAGTTAGATCGGCCTATACAAAAGCTCGAAGACTTCCACTGGCTTGTGGCTGTAACCCTATCCCATCATGCTTAGGGAAAGCTCCCCAGATCTCATTTGCAGCTAAAGAAGATTGGGTGCTTCCATTCAGGCTCTGGCTAAGTGGAAGTTTTCTTTCATTATTTTTGAAATATTGTACTGTATAAATAATTATAAAGTTTTAAAGTGTTTATTACATTAGTTTGAGTTAGTGTGTTCCCTCTGCTGGTTGTTGTTGCTACTGGCCATCATTTCTCCCTCTAGGCCTTTTCCTCTTCCCTATCCCAGCTAGATTTAGAAATAATTATCCAAGCTCATTTAAGTTAGAGAGCTTGGTAAATTAAAACCTTTGTTAACTCTGTTGTTTATTTCTCCTGGAAAGCTCATATAAGTTAGAGGGTTACCGCTTGCCCGTTTAACTTAGAGGGCCCTTTTTCTCTTCCTGTATTTTCTCTTCATAAGGCAGGTTCGTTTAATTTAGAGAACTGCCTTTCTTTTTTCTAGTTAGTTTGCATTGCTGTGGTGTTTTTTGTTAATTAAAAAAAAGCTTACTAGTAGAATATTTTTCTTAGTTGTAATTGCTGCTCTTGCTGTTGATACTCTAGACATAATATCCAAGGTTCCTAAAGAATCCAAACCCTCTGGGTTTAAGAAATGTGACAAATGTAACCAGAAAATGTCATTGACTGATGGCCACACAGTTTGTGTGTACTGTCTTGGTGCAGTCCATCTTCAGGAATCATGTGCTATTTGCTATGCATTCAGTCACAAAGTGTTGCTTGAAAGGAAAAACAAGCTAATTATGAGAAGCTTAGTAAAGACCCTCTTCACAGAGGCAACTGAAGAAGGTCATAGTACATCAAATCTCCAAAATCCCTGTCTTCCAGATCAGAGAAGTTGGGAAAAAAGAGTCTACCACTACTGCTCATTCGGAGATGACAAAGAAATTGGCAAGAGTCATCCTTGGACCCGAAGGCTGTTGGACCTGAAAAACCTTCCTCCTCGGCTCCAGCTGTGGTTTTGGGGCTGATTGAGTTTCACATTTGGAGCCAGTCCAAAGAAATGGAGCCATTTTTTCCAACTCTCCGATCTCCATTGCTTCAACCTGTCAGATCTCCCACTCTCTCCTCTCGGTCCTCCAGGAGCCTCTCCGATGATGATGTGGATCGTGTGATGTGGAGACTTTTAAGGACACCGACACTGGCCAAATTATTGTCAGCTCCAACCCAGAGGGATTCAGAGCCAACAAAGACCACCCCCTCTCCATCCATTCCTCCTCTGATCTGATCTGGGGCCTCGGAGCTGGAGTGTCTGGAACTGATTGTAGTGGAACCATCGAACACGAGACCTACACCAGAATCTTTGGGCCCGACTACTGCTCTGACTTCCTCAGTTCCATCTGAACTTGAGGGGTCTAGGAGGTGAAGCTGTCCAGTCGGGTCCAGGGAGGAGAGTTGCACGATCCGAACTTGCCTCTCAGGCTTAGCACTGGTGAGCTCGGCTCGTACATTGTCCTCAGAGCCAACCCCTTTAGTTTCAGGGATACCTTCTGGTTCTTCTGAGAGCTTCCTTGGACTAGGGGTGGGGGGTCTTCAAGGTGATGAGGAGAGCACTGTCACCACAGATGGCTCCACTCTCAGGTGCAGACATTCTTCCCCCAAGACCGCCAGTGTCTGTCTTGATATCATCCCATCCACACAGACGTGGAGACTTAAAGTCTCAGGATGCCCCATTGGGTGAAACCCTCTCTCCTGAAACCTCTCCGGAATACTCTTCTGAAGAGGTCCCTCAAAAGAGATTATGCAAGAGGAAGCATTTAGACTCCCCAGAGAAGTCCATCACTTTGAATACAGACCTCGATGAGTTGGAAGGGTCCACATAGCTACCCTCTGAGGATGTGTCCTTCGCAGACATCCTAGAAATACTTAAGCAGAAAAGTGGCTGGAAGCCCATCAACCCTTCTGAGGAGGAGTCCGTATACCTGAAGGCTTTTGGGTCTCACCCTTCCACCACTTGGGTGCTTCAGCCCTTTGACAAGCTCATGAATGCAGTTAGTTGAAAGATGTGGGATTCTTCAGACTCCGTGAAACCTGTTCCTTGGAGGACAAACAAATTTATTACTGCACCTTTGGGCAAGGAGTTTCTTACTAAGGGAGTCCCAGAAGATGCTATGGTGGTGTCAGCAGCCACCAAGAAGTAACTTTCAGACACATCCTCGTCTGTCTATATGCCGAGCAGAGAGTCTCATACAATGGACAGATATGAAAAGCGCACTTTTTCTTCAGCGACTTTTGCTGTCAGATCGCTGAATTGCCTGACTCATTTTACTAGGCTTCAAAGAGATCTCCTGAAAGAGCTAGGAGATACCTTCCAAAGTTCTGTAGCTGCAGGGGGGGTTCAGACAAGGTTTCTTCTCAGCTCTCCACCTTAAATTCAGTGGTCAACTCTTCCATGAGGCTCATTTATTATGCAGCAGATGGAGCGAGTAAAGCAGAGGATACAGGAATTTCCCTAAGGAGACATTCCTGGATGCGCTTGTATGATTATAATAGAATCTTGCAAGAAAGACCTTCATTGGTGGCTTCATTCCACTCATGTGACTCTAGGTCGTCCTTTTGTTCTTCCACAACTGTTAGCCACAATGACCATGGACACTTCCCAGATAGGATGGGGGGGGCATTATCTGGGAACAACAGTCCAAGGTACTTGGCAGGATAACCAGGTCCACTTGCACATCAATGTCCTAGAGATGAAAGTGATGCTTCTTGCATTGCAAGCATTCCAAAACTCTCTTCCACTTGGAACTATTGCAATACAGACAGACAGACATGTCATTTGTGTGGTACATGAACAAACAAAGAGGAACCAAGTCTTACCACCTATGTTGAGAGGCCCTAAGAGTATGGCAGTGGGCAATTCCTTCCCAATGTTTTCTGACAACACACATCCCGGGGAAATCCAACGTGATAGCAGATAAACTCAGCAGAGCGATTCTGATGCCTCACAAGAAGAATTAGTGGAAGAGATTTTACACAAGTGGGGCCAGCCTTGCTGCGACCTTTTTGCCATGTCCATGAATGCCATATGCAGCAGCTACTTTGGCCTGATCCCCCCTCCAGGGGTGTCACCAATGGATGCGCTTGTACATGCTTCCCCTCCCTTTTCATTGATCTCTAAAGTCCTTCAGAAAGCCAGTTCATTGGGAAGGAGTTTAATACTAGTCGCCCAGTACTGGCCTCATCAAATATGGTTCCCCTTTCTTTGGCCTCATCTCCAGGAGGAGGCATGGATTCTGGACCCAGTTCCAGACTTCATGACTCATATGTCAGGGATGCTCCACCCATTAGTTCAAACCCTCAAGTTGACAGCTTGGCTACTCCAATTCCACACATAACCAGGCTCCCTGACATTTCCCATTCAGTGAAACATATCTTGATCTCATCTCATAAGGCTTCAACCAGGAAATTATCCATGAGCAAATGGAAGAGACTGTCCGTTTGGGCCTTGAATAATCACGTTGACCCTTTCTCTGCCTCTATATCCTCTATATTAGAATTTTTGGCAAAGCTTTTTAATGAAGGTACAGCTGCAGCTACTATTCGAGTTCAACTAGCAGCTATATCAAACTTCCATATAGATGAATGGGGGCCGAATGAAATGTCCCACAGACTTTGCCACGCTTTCCTGAGGGGTACTATTTTACACCTATCAAGGATCCTCCAGCACCATGCGACCTAAACTTTGTCTTATCCCATTTGATTCTTCCCCATTTGAACCTGCATCACCCTGTGATCTAAAGTTTTTAACATGGAAGACAATCTTTTTGGTAGCCATCACTTCTGCTAGAAGAGTGTCAGAAATGCAAGCTTTGTCAATAAAGCCCCCCTACATGCTTTTCCACAAAGACAGAGTATCTGAATGAACAGACCCATCCTTACTACCTAAAGTATACTCAGAATCTAATTTGAATCAATCCACAGACTTAGCAGTTTTTCCCCCAAATATGGCAACAGGGCAGAGTATATGCTACACCAGCTAGATATACATAGGCAATTACACTTCTATTTACATAGAACAAAGGACTACAGAAAATTTGATTAGTTATTTATATCATTTTCAGATAAAAAGAAATGTGCTCCCATATCAACAGTCTCACTTTAAAAATGGCTTTCAGATTGTATTACCTTTACTTACAAATCTCAAAACAGAGAACTCCCTGGAAAAGTAAAAGGTCATTGTACAAGGGCTATAGTAACCTCATCTGCTTCAAGTGAGACTACCAATTGATACCATTTGTGCTGCAGCAACATGGGTAAGACCTCATACCTTTATCACTCATTACAAAGTGGATTTGGCCTGAAGGAGCAGGGCCTCCTTTGGGTCCACTGTTATGAAGAATATTCTCCCTTGAGCCACCCATGAAAGATGGTGCTAGGGATGCTGTCCCAGCCAGTACAGAATGAAGGCAAGATAGGACAACATCACACACAAAAGTTATGTACTCTCCATAATGTTCCATGTGTGTTGTCTTTCTTACCTTCATTCTTACGTCCCACCCTCCTTCCCCCAGCCTTTCGCTCCTGGAGGACCAACCGGTTACGATTGGCAATTAATGTTCTCTGACCTTTCTTCATTGATCTGTTAGACATGAAATAGTTCAAATAGTTCTTTGGTATCTGCTACATCAGCAAACAAGATCTGGGGAGCATGATGGGATAGGTTTACAGCCACGGGCCAGTGGAAGCCCTCGAGCTTTTGTATAAGCCGAGTATGGGTTCCAAACCCAGCCAATACAGAATGAAGGCAAGATGGACAACACACATGGAATGTTATGGTGAGTACATAACTTCTTTTTTGTGTGTGTTAACTTTTTATTTTAACATCCTTGCTATTTTGTATTGTTGTCAGTTCCTTTGGGAATTGTAGCTTACCACTGTGTTTTTATGTGACTTTTCTAATGTGTTCTATGACTTGTACTGTGAAACTGAAGTTATTTGGTGTCAGCCAAACACTAGGCCTCTTGTTTCCTGTTATTGATCTGCTTCATTTGGAGGTCCTGACAAAAATATTGTATGTTTTCATTTTTTCTTCATTTATATGATGTTTACTGCTGATTTAACATTGCTGTTGCTGTTTGTATCATGAAATCACTATTTTACCACACATTAGCTTATTTACATTTTCTGTGGAGATTTTCCACAGCTGCCAAGGTAATATCTAATAAAATGCTTATTATACTGTTTTGTTTGATCTAAGGGCATATATTTTATTTTTGTCACTATTTGGACAAGTGACATTTACTTGGTACTAAGACTGTGCTATTGTTTACTATGCTGTGCAGATTGTACAATAAAGAATTGCACAATTTAAACTGTTTCTGCTATATTTTATACAAGTTAGCCCTATATACAGCTATAAAAAGTACTGAAGCACAAATGCTGAAGTTGAACTGTGAATACTGCCACTACTGCAATTCCACCACAGAATAAGGCACCAGACAACTAAAATGCAATTTTAAGCAGATATATACAGCTATGAAAAGCACTGAAGCACAAATCATGGAGCAGAATGTAGAAATACCAGTAGCACTGCAGTAAATGACTAAATGAGGCTTAAATCTGTCAGTAGATCACAATCCTGCCACAACTGTAAAAGGAGCTACATGATTGACTGTAGCCTCAGACTGGGTTCAAAATACAAAAAGCTACCTTTTAAGTGTAATTTTGATTATGGGAATAGAATTGCAGTGTAATGTATAAACAATGCCAGTGTCCAATGCTGCAGATTTTGATGTGGGCTCTGATGCAGACAGAAGTGAACACTCTGAGTTCATCTTATCTGTTTCTTTAAAAGGTGAACATGTGGAAAATCCCAAGCAAGTGTTCACCTTTCCACAGATGCCAGCTAGGTTTAGCTATATATTTGAATGGAAGCCTTTTGGAGTTATGCTAAAGACTGGCAGAGTTTATGATCTCATTGAGGATGAGATTACTCCTTTGTAACTGGTCATAAGAGATGTCTATAACACTGCATGTAAAACCCCTTTGGCTAGCGAACAAGTTCTTAAAATGGCTATGAGGAAATATAAAGTATACTCTGATCTTGCAGCCCTCTTTGCTCCTTTGTCAGCTGCCCCATCTATGGTTTATATAGCTGCCAACTTTAACAAGAGATGCTCGGCTTCCTCTACCCCCAAACCACCAAATAAAATTGACAAGTAGTTAGAACGTCAGGGAAAAAAGTTGGTTCAGTCTACTCATTTAGTCTTTAGAATTTTAAATTATCAGGGCTTCATGTGGAAATTTATTTTACAATGTTCTTACAGTTTTTATGCCTTTCCTACTTTGTCCACTGAACAGGAATGTTATATGAATGAGATTGGTTCTAATGTGACTCAGGTTTTGAAACATGTTTTGAGGAGTGTCTAAGGTGTGGACACTAGAAAATCAACAAGTTCATTTATGTTGAGAAAGTGCGATTAGTTACATAAACATAACTTTTCTGAGGATTTAACAAATGAAATTTGGAATGATCCTTTACATTCTGAATTTGTGTTTGATCATGCTGGTACTCAGATTCTCAGACAATGGGATGATAGAGGTAAATTGATGCATGGGGTATCTAGAATGTTTCATAGTCCCAGGTTCTCCTGTATCAAGGCATTCAACTTCAAAGGATGACAAAGGAAAAATCCCAGCCTAAGAAGAGTCAGGGTTCCATGAAAAATGGCTGGAGGGTAATGCTTGCAAACCAAATAAAAGGGGTTCCTTTCCCAAAAATAGATAATTTTTCAACTAAAGAATAATTATGCCAAGACTCAGGGCATCTCATCATTTCATCCTGTCCCTTCTCTCTTTCTTCCTTCCCCAGGTTGTAACTCAACCCAACGGCCTGGCCACAAATAGTTTCTGACAAGTGGGTGCTGAGAATAATTCAGTAAGGATTCTCTTGGCAGTGGACAGAAAATTGTCCCTCTTCAGGAAAATCCACTTACACTCACCAGACTAGATGCATCTGACCTCTCTGGTACTCCTTTATAAGTTACAAGTAGAGGTTATGGAACCAGTTCTTGCATCGCAAAAAGGAAATTACACCAGAAACTTTTTTGTTACCCAAAAAAGAGCTATCCTGTTAGATTTGTCTTATATAAACACGTTTCTGAAAGTTCCCAAATTCAGAATGCTCACCCTACAGATGGTCCTACCCCTTCTTCTGGACCACTGTTTTATGGTGACTTTACATCTGAAAGATGCTTATTGTAACATGCCAGTTGCTCCCAACTTCAAGTTGAACTTACAAATGCCCTGTCCATAGCCTCACAAAGAATTGACTTTCTTGGTTGTATGATGAACACACAAAAAAGTAGCACTTTTCTACCACAAGACAAAGTCTCAATGGTTTAGAATATTTTCAGGGACTTTTCTGTTCAGGAAGTTGCCCCACAAGAGAGTTTCTCAAAATTCTAGATCTGAAGGCATCAATGATCTTCCCTGCACCATGGGCCAGACTCCACATGGGAAAGATTCAATGGTACTTTCAAAAATTTTGGACTCGGCACCTACTTCCCTTGGAGTTCTAGATACTAGTGTTGGATTTTGTGAAACAAGAGTTGCAGAGGTATAGGGATAAGATGTTTCTCAGTCCAGATCTACCCATCTCCCTCCAGTCCCCAGGTCAATCAGTTCAGATTGACTCATTAGATTTTACATGGGGGAACAGTCTACAGTGTATGTATTTCAGTTTCAAGGTGAATAGGGTCCTTCAGACACTGCAAAGTGCATAAACATCAGAGATGTGTTAGCATGGATTCAGACCTTAAACATTTTTCACCACTTATGGTTCTACGTCCTTGTTTATTGCTCACAGACAACACCACACTCATGGTACCTGAATAACATGGGAGTACAAGGTCATATCTCATTTGCTGGTTGGCAATGATGGTTTGGGAGCTAGCCTTACAGCATTTTCTGATGCTTCAGGCCTCATACATCCCATCCAATCAAAACCTTGTGGCCTGCCTTTCTGATCCCTGTCTTTTGTTGTCGAAGAGTGATGATAGGAATGTTTCACTTGGGACCCCCTCAAAAGCAATTTGTCCTCCCTGGGATCTCAACTTCGTTCTTGAAAAATTGACCTTATCTTCTTTTGAACCTGCCTTTCAGGCTAATTTGAGGTTTATCACTTGGAAATGTGTTTTGCTTAATGCTCTGACATCTACAAGCCATGTTTCTGAGCTGCAAGCTCTCATAATGAGCCAGTCTTTGATATTTCTCAAGGACAGGGTTGTTTTATGCACTAATCCTTCTTTCATGGAAAAATTTATTTCTGAGTTTACCTGAATCAAGCCTTCAATCTCCCAGTTTTCTTTCAGGAACCTAAAAACAAGGGAGAGAAGATTCTGCATATTTTGGAAGTGCACAGGCAACTCAGGTACTACCTTTTTAGGACTAAGATTTTCAGGAAAGCTTAACAGTTGTTTCCTATTCTGGCATTAAGAAGGGTCATGCTGTCTCTAAGTAAGTGATTGTTCATTGGTTGTTCTCTGCTATTGCCTTTTGTTACTCCTACCATAGTAAATCTATCCCAGGCAAGATTAACACACTTTCCACCAGAGCCTTGTCCTCTTTGGTAGCATGTGAGATAGGAGTGAACTCTAGAAACATTTTACAGTCAGCAACCTGGTTCTCTGTTCATAACTTTACAAAGTACTACAAACTAGGTTCTCTCTCAAGCTTCACAGCAGGCCTTGTTAGCACCATTCTCTAGGTGCTTCATGGATCCTTATCCTTCCTCCTCCCAGATAGGATAAGCTTTGGGAAACTACCCACATGGCTTATTGCATATGTAGTTCAATGGTGTCCAACCTAGTTGTGTTGTTAGTTGGTTTGCCTTTATTTTGGTGTTTTGTGGCTGTGAATTGGTCATTTTCAGGCATTCCTGTTTCTGGTTTATCTTGAATCTTCCTACTTGGGACTAAAAGCCTGAATAAATTACTTTCTGTGACAGGGGTTATGCTTCACCTGATGGGAGAGGCATAGCCAATCCCTTATGACAGAGAGTTAGAGGAGAGAAGTCTGAGCTCTGGAAAGCTGCCAGTGTGGGTTTGTGCAGGCACAGAACCCCATGTGCCACTGAGGCAGTGTAAAATTCAAACATCTACAATTACAGGTAAGTAGGACTTGCACAGCTGTATTTTACCCTAAACAGACAGTTGAGATATCAACAAAGAACTGTCCACAAAATAGTGTGTAGTGCCAAAAAACACCAAACTACTACACACAACAAATGGTTCCAAGAAGCAATAAGGGCCAACCACTAGTAAAATACTAGTGGAATAAAATGAGCTGGTGAGCAGCAAAAAATAAATTAAAAGATGGCAGCATAGTATTATAGTATTGAAGGGAAGGATAGGTTGTTTTAAATATTTTAAATATTTTATACATTTTAAATATTTTAAGTGGGGTTATTTGTAGGTAGAATGGCCCGAATGGTATTTCACTTGTTTGTATTTAATAAGATGAGTAGACAGTGGACATGACTTAGTTTATATATTTTTATCATGAGTTATTAAAAGTGTTTATTGTAGTGTTTTTGATTTAAGTAACTGTTTTAATTTAATAATTGTATGGGCATTCAAAGGTATTTAAGCATTCAAGAGGAATGGATGGGATATCTGAAGAAGTTGTAGGGTACGACAAAAACACTGTGTTATTCTGTGAATGCGTTAATAAAGTGTGTGTTGTTATTTTTGCAGCTCACCAGATCGTTTTATGCCACTAGTGTTTTACTAGTGGATGGTCATTATTGCTTCCTGGTGCCATTTGTTGTGTGTAGTATATCAACAAAGAAATATTTTCCTTGACTTGACTCTTACTACTACAAGAGATGAAATGAAAAGGGCATCACAGTGCAAAACTAAGACATGTCAGAGTGCATTCCATATTCCTTGGAATTTGTGGCCAGGAAATAAAGACAAACAAGTGAGGCAATAGATCAGCAGACTTTCACTATCAGGTAAGTATAGTACAAGATGGAGTTAGGGTTGGAATTAACAAAGAGACTCAGTGGAAGAACTATGGAAGTTATTGGAGGAGGGTTGTTGGGATGGATTCAGAAATGTGTAATAGGAAAAAACAAAGGAGGGATCATCTGGTCATTGTGGTTTGTGGTGCCCATCCAAACTGTGGTATAGAAAAAAAATGGCCTTCAGTAGGATGAAGAAAGGAGAAGGAAAACAAGAGTATAAATCAGATAGCAAACATCAAGTCATAGTAGTAAAACAATCCAGTATAGCAGTGGAAGGAAGATTAGCAGTGGAGATGAGGATGGAGCTAAAAACCTGTAGCTACACATGGTAAATAAGGAAAAGTAGGATAGACAACGAAATGGGTGTGAAGGAAGTCAAAACATCATCACAAAGTGTAACCAGAGACCTTGCTTCTTTTCATGTATCAGAGAATTACTGTTTTTACTGTGTAGCATAGAGGAGTAACAAAAGTATAGACAGGTAAAAATGGATGTATGGAACAGCTTTCAAACAGGAAGCTAAAACTGGGGTAGGAAAGAAATGGATCCCAAATGCTTTGCTTTCTAGAATGCTAAAATAGTTAGATTTTTTTGTGAAGTATTCTGTATAAATTATCCCTCATAGATTATGAATTACGAAAAGACTTAAAGATGTTGTGCCCCCATTCACAAAGTTAGTATCCGCTAATGGATAGGAAAGCACTCAACATTAAGCTTGTTCTATCCTGTGGATGATGATGCTCAGAAAAGGAGAAACTTGTTTTCGTCAATGCTGGTAACCCAAAGATTTGTTGTAGCACAGTTTCACCTAAGGTAGGTATTGTCAGTATGGATAGAAAATTCACAGGGTAAACATGGTAGCTGCTCAACTGGGTGAGAAGGAGGGAAGCTACATTTCCATATGTATAGGAATAGCCTGTGGATGCAGTATATCTTGCACAAACATCACTTCTGGGGAGCAGACTCATGACTAATGATCCAAACCAAATAGCTCTGAACAAAATGAACTTGCCAAACATTGTACAAAACAAGTTGCTTGAGTACACATAAAACCTAAAGACTTGTACTTGAGGGAAGCCTAATTTTGTGTAATTGTGAAAGTAATAAAATAAGCTTTTTCTTCCATGTTGTGGCATTGCACTCACACTTCCTTTCTTTATTATTTAGCTATGTAATCACTCGTGGGAAATAGAGTAGATGGTTAAAACAGAAGAAATATTTATGCAGCAGATCAAGGAACTCATTGCAGTGTCTGGCAGAAGGTGAAGTAGTAGATAAGGTTAAATTAGCATGGGAAAGTTGAAAACAAATACATTTTGTAAAGGTCAAGGAGAAATGAAGCTCCACTGGATTTATCTGCATTACTTTGTTGTATTACTTGGACATTTTTATAATTTACCTTTACTGACGTTTTATAAGCAGATCCAAAAAAAAAAATTATACTGCTGCCATCAAGCGTGTAGTATTAGGCATTTTTAACATTAGTCACAGTATTATATTCACTTTGATCATGAAAAAAAGCTTATGGACATTTCTGTATATTTGTCATTCTTCTTTAAGTTGCTTTTAAATATAGTATATTCTCTTAGAAAAAACAAATTAACTAAAATCTGACTTGTCAGATTATAACCTTAGCCTTAGTAACAGTAACATTGATTTCTTAATGATACCTTCTAATGATTATCCAGCAATCTCTCACATTGCTTGATCAGTAGTGATCACTAATTACTTGCCAATGCTGGTTCTGACAATTATTTATGCATTTTCTTGCACTGGTCTACATTAACCAGAATGGTGGCAGTCACAAAAGTTTAATGGAAGTTATGAAAAAGTTTTGTATCAGTATTTCCCAAAGGCTTTATACAGAGTGCAGCCCATGTATAACACCTTTTGTATATTAATCTCACTGCCCACCTCCTCAAGGCTCAGATAATTCCAAAAAAAGTTTTCACTCTGTTAAACATATTAAGTGCACATAATGAATATCATTGGCGTAGGCTTTTGCCATTCATAAATAGAGACATACTACTTAATATACGAATTATAAGTGTTGAGTGAGTATGCTTGTATATTAATGTTTACATAATGTTCAAACTCATCCATCCTCCAGCTGTGTATTTTCATTATGCTCACTTACAGAGTTTCAGTTTGACTTTGGTGCTCCAAGATGTATTGTTGCATTATTTCAGCTGTATATATTCCATATGAGTACGCATATTCTTTCACTGATCATATTGTTAAATTCAAATTACTTGTTCTGTATTCTTGCTAATAGCTTGGGTTGTGGCTGAAAAGGGTCTGTGGACTGACTGACTTACCAAATTACCAAACTGTAGTAGCTGACTAACTAAATAAATACATAAATGACTTCCTATAATGTGAATACATTCAAAAGTAGGATTTCAAAAGCCATGAGCAAAGTTTGAGTATTTTCAGCAGTTATTTTTAGAATATGTGGAAATATTTACTTATATATTCTTGGGTCATCATCTTCTTTTGGCTGTTCCCATTAGGGTCACCACAGCGGATCATCTGTTTCCATTTCTTCCTGTCCTCTGCATCTTGCTCTGTCACACCAACCACCTGCATGTCCTCTCTCACCACATCCATAAACCTTCTCTTAGGCCTTCCTCTTTTCCTGTTACCTGGTAGCTTCATCATTAGCATCTTTTTCCCAATATACTCAGCATCCCTCCTCAGCACATGTCCAAACCAATGTAATCTTGCCTCGCTGGCTTTGTCTCCAAACCTTCCAACCTGGGCTGACCCTCTAATATACTTATTCCTAACCCTGTCCACCCTCGTCACCGCCAGTGCAAATCTTAACATCTTTAACTCTGCCACATCCAGCTTTAACTTGTGCCTTTTTGTCAATGCCACTGTCTCCAACTCATATAACATAGCTGGTTTCACTACCCTCTTGTAGACCTTCCCTTTCACTCTTACTGGTACTCGTCTGTCACAAATCACTCCTGACACTCTTCTCCACCCACTCCATCCTGCCTGTACTCTCTTCCACACTCACCATTACTCTGAACTATTGATCCCAAGTATTTAAACTCATCCACCTTCCCACCTCTACTCCTTGCATCCTCAAAATTCCTCTATCCTCCCTCTCATTCACACACATATAATCTGTCTTAGTCCTGCTGACCTACATTCCTCTTCTCTCTAGAGCATATCTTCATCTGTCCAGGGTCTCCTCCACCTGTTCCTTACTCTCACTACAGATCACAATGTCATCTGCAAACACCATAGTCCATGGGGACTCCTGTCTGATCTCGTCTGTCAACCTGTCCATCACCATTGCAAATAAGAAAGGGCTCAGAGCTGATCCTTGATGTAATCCCACCTCCACCTTAAACGCATCCGTCACTCCCACCGCAGCCTTCACCGCTGTCATACTACCCTCGTACATATCCTGCTCCTCTCTTACATACTTCTCTAACACGCCTGACTTCCTCATACAATACCACAACTCCTCTCTAGGCACCCTGTCATATGCTTTCTCTAAGTCTACAAAAGCACAATGCAACTCCTTCTGACCTTCTCTGTACTTCTCCATCAACAATCTCAGAGCAAATACCGCATCTGTACTGCTCTTTCCCGGCATGAAACCATACTGCTGATCACTAATCATCACGTCCCTTCTTAACCTAGCTTCCACTACTCTTTCCCATAACTTCATGCTGTGACTGATCAATTTAATCCCTCTGTAGTTATTGCAGCTCTGCACATCACCCTTATTCTTAAAAAATCGGTACCACAATACTTTTTCCCATTCCTCAGGCATCCTCTCACTTTCCAAAATTTCATTAAACAATCTGGTTAAAAATTCCACTGTCATTTCACCTAAACACTTCCATGCTTCAACAGGTGTGTCATCTGGACCAACAGCCTTTCCATTATTTATCCTCTTCATAGCTATCCTTACTTCCTCCTTGCTAATCCATTGCACTTCATGATTCACTGTCCCCACATCATCTAACTTTCTCTCCCTCTCATTCTCATTCATCAACCCCTCAAAGTACTCTTTCCATCTGCTCAACACACTGTCCTCACTTGTATGTTTCCCTCATTATCCTTTATCACCTTTACCTGCTGCACATCTTTCCTAGCTCAGTCCCTCTGTCTAGCAAGTCGATACATGTATTTTTCTCCCTCCTTTGTGTCCAGCCTTTCATACAAATCTTTGTATGCCTTAGCATTCACCACCTCTCTCTTTGCCATTAAATATATATATAGGTACTGTTCAGAAGCTCAAAATACTGAAATCTCGAATTTCAGTATTTATAGGTTCATAGGTTGGTACTAGGCTATCTGCCCAAAGGTATTTTTAAGCCTAGCCAGAATGTGTTGGCTTTCACTGCCCCCTTAGATTAGTTCCCTGTGCCTCTGTCCAGCAGAGCCATTGAAGTGGTTCCCGAGGTAAACTTTCTGTTTCCCATCCACTCGTCAAGGTTTCTTTTGAAGAGTGTTAGCGAGGAGCTCTGCCTAATGTAGATTGGGATGTTGTTTCAAAGCACGAGAAGTCTCTGGGACAGGAATCTATCCCTCCAGCACGTCCTGTTTATTGTTGTGGTGTGGTTTAGATCCCTAGAGAATGTGACTTGAGAGGATAAGGTTTTCTTTAGGTGGAGCATGTGTTGGACATGGCCTTGTATGTCAGGCAGAAATCACCTCTGAGTAGGCAGTATGCAACCGAGTACAACTGGAGTTTCTTCAGTCGAGCTGCATAGGGCATCTGTTTGAGGCCAGTGATCCTCTTGGTGAGGTACTTCTGTGGTATTTTCCAAAGGGGATGACTATGCACTTTTTGGCATTTAGCTTGAGGCCATGATTTTGACACCAGGTATCCATCTCAGTGAGACCCTTTTGGAGGATGTCTGTGTCAGCCAGAGAGTCAGTTATAGCACCTAGTTTGGAGTCGTCTGCGAACTTGGTCAGCCATAGTCCTCCTGTGCTTGCCTGTAACTCTGCGAAGTATATGCCACACAGGAAGGGTCCTAGGACTGAGCCCTGGGGAATGCCACTTGTAACCGGTTTAGAGTCGTACCTAGCTCCCGCAATTCTCACCATGTGGGTTCTGTCCGTGAGCCAGTTGGCAACCCATCTTGTGACATAGGGATTATGTTCAGGCTGGTGAGCATGTCTATAATACCAGAATGGGGAATGGTGTCAAAGGCCTTAGCGAGGCCTAGGTAGGCTGTGTGTACCACCTTTCCCTCATCTATAGCCTTGGTAACTGTCTCAAATAAGTCCACCAGGTTTAGGAGGCATGATCTGCCCTTAACAAAGCCAAACTGGGTAGGGTTCAGTGTTTTGAGGTTCCCAATGTCTCTGTTAATGAGTTCCATGATGATCCGCTCCATAGCCTTGCAGACCAAGCTAGCCAGGCTTATAGGGCAATAGTTCCCTGGGTCTGTTGTGGCTCCACCTTTGTGGAGCAGAATAACCGTTGCTGTGCACCACTGTATAGGTATGTAGCCTGTGGAGAGGCTGAGTTTGAACAGTATGTTTAGGTGAGGGTTAGTTCATCTTTGAGCTCATGTAGGATGCAGCCTGGGACACCATCAGGTCCCACTGATGCTGTGTTTTTGGCTTTGGAGAGGGCTGTTTTAACCTGAGTGTCTGTAATTTCAGGGACTCTACATTCTTCTGGTATGGTTATGGCCCCTTTTGGGAGTGAGAGGCGGTTAAAGTTTGTGCTGAACCTGCTTGCCAGGATGTTGGTGATATTGGTCGGTTCAGTGTATTTTGTACCATTCTGCAGTAACTCAGAGCAGATATGAGCATTGCCAATTAGATTCTTGACATAGCTAAAGAATGCCTTGTGGTTATCTTTGGAGTCCTTGGCAATTTTTCTTTCAAATCTCACCTTGGATTATTTTATGGGGGATCGTAGTTTCTTGCTGATACTGATCAGGGATGTATTCCCTTCTTGGGATTTTACTCTTTTCTGTACTAGTTTCCTCCTCCTATTGTATAGCTTGTTTATGGCAGGAGTCCACCAGACTGGTTTCCTTTTCTTGGAGGGAGTGAGTCTTGGTTTTGCTTGGGATGGCACAATCCATGCATTCTTGTAGCTGCCCATAGAATGCATTAGTAAAGGATTTTGCAGCTTGGACAGTGTTATCCTTCAGCATAGGGGCTTTGAAACTTTCCACCACGGTCTTAAGTAACGTGAAGTTTGCTTTTGAAAAGTTTTTCGTGGTAGTTTTCTTGTCCAGGGGTGGGGGCGGAATATGGATATCCAAAGTGATTTGTTTATGGTCAGATCTAACCAGCGAGGGGTTGACCTCTGTGGAACACCGGTCACCCATGCTGGTGATGACCAGGTCCAGTATGTTGTCACCTCTGGTGGGAGTGTTGACCAGTTGAACCAGGGCGTTTGAGTTTATAAATTCTAGGAAAAGTTGGGCAAGGGAGTTAGTACTTGAGTAGTTCTCCCAGTTAATGTTTGGGTAATTGAAATCACCCAATATTAGGGTGTTTGGTAGGACCTTTATGTTTCCCAGTGTTTTCAGAAATGCAGAATGGGGGTCCTGGAACATGGTGGGTGATCTGTAGCAAGTTACAATTTGAATTTCAGTTTTGCCCATTGTTAGTTGCACGTGGATGATCTCTGAAGCATCGTGCTATGCCACTAACCTGGAGGTGTGGCCGAAATGTATGGTATGAGTTGTAGCCTGGTAGTGTTGGGGTGCTCTCTGGAGCCTTAAAACAGGTTTCTGTTACTGCACATATATCGATTTTCTCTATATGGAGGAGTGCCTCGATTGTGTGCATTTTGAGGTTTAAATGTCTGGCGTTGAGTAGCATTACCCTCAGTTTTGTGTTAATTGTGCTATTTATGGCGGTGGGTTTGTCTTTTGAGCCTTGCCTAAAAAAGGCACTATGGGGGTGGCAAGAGCCTTGGCCAGTATTCAAAAGCCTAAGAGTGACAGGTGCAAGCCATCTCTAGTGAAGCACCGTGGCTTGTCGAGCATGTCATCCCAGGTGGACAGACACTGGATCCCCTTTGAATGACACCAGAAACTTAGCCAATTGTTGAAATCGAGAATTTTTTCTTTATACTTTGGTATCATTCTTGGGGAGGACAGGATGCTTCTCAGTGTCAGGGTCATACCGGCCTGGGCTACATGATCAGAGAGCTTTTCCATGTCTCTCTTCATGTAGTCCAGGGAAGTACGGCTCAGGTCATTCACACCAACATGGACAATGACAGAGTCATTTTTGTACTTGTTCTGGAGTGACCTGAGTGCTTGTGTTATGTGGCAGATCCTGGCACCCGACAGGCAGCTAATAGTAACCGTCTCCTTATTCAGCCTAGTGAGTGGGACATCAGTGTGCCTGACTATAGAGTCACCTATTACTAGTATGTTGGGTATGTTATTTTGCCTTAAGGGCTGTGATTGCATGGCACACTGGTTTTGTGAAGTATGTGTTCATGGTTTGTGTTGGGGAGTGGAGGTTGCTTGGATGTTTGATTTGGAGGTCTCTGTTGGTTTTGCAGATTTTTATTTAGAGCCTCCGAGTATGTTTTCATGTATTTATCTGTGTTTTTTGCCGGTGTTGGTTTAATGGGGTCTGTGTAAGACTGGTGGTGTGATGCAAGTATTTTCCTTCTCCTCTTGACTGTCTGATCCAGTCTTGGGTTGAGAGAGCTTAGCCTATAGTTTGGCTGTATAACTGCATCTCTCGCATGTATTAGTGTTTGGTGGTAGGAGGAGAGGGGTTGTCTGTGTACATGAGGTAGTTATAACATTGCATCAAAATGCCGATGATTCACCAGTTGGACTGGAGAGTACACCTCAAACTGCCCTTTGGGCATGCCTGGATAGGTACAGTGAACTGTTTTACTGGATGGCTGGTAAGGTCGAATAGAGAGCCTTGTCCTTCTGTACAGTACAGGAGGGTTTAGTGCTAGGGTTTATAAGTGCTTGTTATAAGTTTTGAGCAAGTGCCGGTCTGAGAAATTAATGGCTTGAGTGCTTAAGTTGAAAGTTTGTCTGGTTCCAAGGGAAAAGTTGAAGAGGAGACTTTGTGGAGCCAGGAATAGTTTTACCCTAGCTAACCAGCACTGCCCATCACGCAAAACCAGACAAATACGGTATGTATAGCAATCAAATGAAAGAGCGAGAAATTAGCCCAAAATGGCGAATAAACTACTAATTTCTGGGCTGAAACCACTCCTCCAGGGTCAGATAGGCTGCTCAAAGCTCCCCTCTCTCACAGGTGAACAGAGAAACTTCCTTCTATCCAAGTAAGGTATGGGCAAACACAGAGATTTGTAACACAGCCCTGAATTCAGCACTAGCCTGAAAACTGGATTATACTAGCTTAGAAAGGTGGGAAGCAAGTCTATATATATATATATATATATATATATTTTTGTTTGTTTGTTTTTCCAGAAAATAAAGCAGTTACACTAAAAAAACAGTTTAAAAGCACAGAAAAGGATACTTATTGTTATATATTGCAGATCAGAGTTGTAGTCAATGCCCCCAGTAATAAAGTAGGAAAAAACACAAATACAGTAAAAGCAGATGAATAAAGTGCAATTTATATATATATATATATATATATATATATATATATATATATAACAATAGAAAAAGAACAAACTGACTTAAACAAGTTAACCAATTAATCAGAAAAAAGCTCAGAACTGAGCCCTGTTCCAGCAGTCTTCAGACAGACAAGTTCTAACTACACACCCCTGCTTACTAGGGTGCAGGGGAACCTTCTCCAAAAAAATGATGGCCTGTATCAGTGCTCAAGTTATGCAAATAAAGCTAGATTCAGCCGGCCTGAATCTGGTCTATGCTACAACAACAAGGCGCACCAATTTCAGAAAGAAACAGTTCAAATAAGCAGTCACAATAAGTCTGTGACCAGAAATTCCCAGCTCAGAAGGGCAGAATCCAGCCTCTCCTCCCACAAGAGTGCAGACCACAAACCTTCTTAATATAGAATAACCATCCTGAAGCCCAAGTGCTTAAACCAGAACTAATACACTTTTAGAAAAGCAGACACTGGGCCTTCAATCAGCAATTCACAGCTTAGAAGGATGTAAGCTACCTGTCCTGCCAAAACAGTGCAGACCACAAACCTTCTTAATGTAAAACAGCCTGTATAAAGCCCAAGTGCTTAAAACAAAAGACTTAGAATAACAGTTACAATTTAATCAGGCTACGACCAAGTTGTAATAAATGCAGCAGAATAAATGAAATTGAGTACTTTTGAGAAAAGCAAAATAAAGTAGGAGGAAACACAAATACAGTAAAAGCAAAGGAATAAAGTGCAATTTTTTTTTAAGTGCAAGAAGAGAGGAAGGAAGAAACTTAGTGGGCTGGCCTTCTCAAATCTTCTCTCTGTATTAAGTACAGTGAACACTAGACTCAGAATATGATCTAACTGTACTCGGATAAGTGAGCAAATGAGATGGACCCACGAGGAGTGTTCTAATACAGACTTACAGGAGGGGCGAGCAATTCCTCAGCCACCAACACTAATACCAACACAGAAAAATGGAGGGAGGGTGGGAAACTAACTGCAGAGAGACACACAGCACACTGTTCAGAAACACACAATTAGGAAACAGAAAAAAATTAAAATGCAGTACTTTTAAAACTGCAAGTTTGTACTTAACAGAAGACTGACATTCACTACTGCAAGTTTCACTTAGCTTCAGCTTGTAATGCAGATGTTTGTAGCCAAGCAAGTCTCTCCAGAGTTGAGCATAAAATGATTTCTCAAACTTTGTGGCTAGCACTTAAAGTACAGAGGAATCACTCTAGGCTATTAAATATCAGATAACAAAGAAGTGATAACACCACCCACTCTTATAGCAAAATAACTACAGAGACACACACCACACTGTTCAGAAACACACAATTAGGAAACGGAAAAAATTAAAATACAGTACTTTTAAACTGCAAGTTTGTACTTAACAGAAGACTAAAATTCACTACTGCAAGTTTCACTTAGCTTCAGCTTGTAATGCAGATGTTTGTAGCCAAGTAAGTCTCTCCAGAGTTGAGCATAAAATGATTTCTCAAACTTTGTGGCTAGCACTTAAAGTTCAGAGGAATCCCTCTAGGCTATTAAATATCAGCTAACAAAGAAGTGATAACACCACCTGCTCTTATAGCAAAATAACTGCAACTTCGAGCCCAAGAAGCTGAATCCACATAATAGTGAAGGTTTAGAAGCGTGAAATTCAAAACCTTGAGTACTGGAGGTTTTGAATTTCGCGCTTCTAAAGTTCCGCTATGGTTATTTATTTAGGTAAGTGTGTGTTAAGGGATTTGTGTAGGGGCTGTCATGTGTGTCAGTGTGTTTTGTTGCTGTGATGTGTGTGTGCGAAGAGAAAGTAGCTTGTGTGGTGGTGTTTTGTGTGTGTTTGTATGTAGTGCGACCTCGGGGTGAGAATATTTAAATGGGGAGCACAGGGGGGCATTCTCCCCTGCTTTCATGTAGTAGAGTGATTGTGTGTGGTAAAACCATGAAATTCAAAACTTCTGGTATTCGAGGTTTTGAATTTCGCGGTTTTTAGTTTTCGTTGTTTTGTGTATTTCACTTCTTGGGCTGGAGATACTAAAATTCGAGATTTCAGTATTTCGAGCTTCTGAAGTGAATCCATATATATATATTGCAGGGACATCCAAAAATTTTATAGCTGTGAAATACGTGGAAGCCATTAATAGCATATCCTGATCAAAAGATGAACTCCGTTTGATTATATCTTTCTACTCCTCTCCAAAGTGGGGCTGCAGTCTTACTGATCTGCTCTTTATGGGTTCTACAGCATGGGTATGATGGTTATCCATTTGTTTTTAGATCCCTAGAGCGTATTTTCACCACAAAGACAAGCCTTCAAAATGTAATGCTTCCATTTCAGTTTTTTAGTAGGCAACTTCCTTAAAATGGTTTATTAGGCTATCAATCACTGGTGTGTTGCCAAGGGTATGTTGGTCTTTTGACCCTTGTCAAGGAGGGACAACCACCTGCTATAATTAGTTGGGTGGGTTTTCTCAACCCTCTGTCACTTCATTCTAATGGTTTGACAAAGCCTGCTACAATAAAATTACAAAATTTTCATTAGGGGACTCCCACCACAGTCACCACTGTCTCCCTTAGAAACATAGACTGGCTTGAGCTCCCTCAACTCCTACACCTAACCCAACTTACCTTTGCTCATAAACTTGTAAACCACCCTCTTAAAATTCTTTCACTTCATACACTTCTCCAACCCTACCAATCATCCAGATCCCTTCGCTCCTGCAAGAAAAATCTACTCCAAGTCACCAAATCCAACAACTCTGCATGGGAAGCGCTATTCTCCTACTCCATATCAAAAATCTGGAACTCGCTTCCCACTGCTATAATTACCATTTCTTCCAGCAGTCTCTTCAAAAATGCTCTTAAAGCACACCTAAAATCTCACTGGCTATGTCCTTGTCCATACCCCAACTAACCCCCCTTTCTCCTGTACCACTAATTAGCTGCCAGCTCTTCTATTAGCTGTCAACAGGTTATCAGTATTTCATTACTATTTCATATCCTTTAACTAGCAGATGGTTGCAGTACGATGTTTACTCTTTTCTCTATGTGAGAAATTAATACTACTAGGCAAATGTCTTGCACCTTATATTATTATACTCTGACATATGTCATTACCTGTCAGACTGTGTCTTTGCTATAAATACGCTGTTTTTTTTCCCTCTTAAATGCTAGATTATACTCTTATATTATGTGAAATTTTGCTTGTCTGAATATATATAGCCTTCCTTGGGATATTATACTCTGACATATAGGTCATTTCTCCTGTTGAACTGTGTCTTTACTATAATTATACTGTTTCTTTTTTCATCTGATATGCTAGATTTTACTCTTATAATATGTATGCAGACGTGTCTGCTTAAGCTACAAATTAACTGAGCTACCCTGTCTTTTATATGTTTCTTCAGAGGGGGATAGCTGTTTCAACAATACTAGCTCCTGTTGTATTCTCAACAGGGCCTCAAATTTCTTATTACACCATAGAGCAGTTATTCAGCTAAGTGTAAGTGCATGTTTATTTCATCATTGTGGAAATGAATCCACACCCCCCCTGTGTTTAAGTTTAAATACACATTGTCAAAACTAAACAAAAATAAAAATGAAATGACTCTTTGAGGCATCTTCATCTCTTCATTTTCATTTGGAAATATCATGTTATAGTATCAAAACAAAACATTACTTTATTTACAGTCCAACCACAGTCCAAAATATTTAAAAACTTTGCTACTTATATTATATTATAGATATATGGATATATATTTATAAAACATACATTCACCACATCACCATTATTTCTTTATTTTTTTTCTTTATTTTCAAACAGCTGCATGGTACACATTGTAATCACAATCTCACACACAATGTACACACACAATATATATACAGATACATTATCAATTATCACTGTCATTTGTTAAATTAATTAAGTAATTTACAAAAATAACATCAAAAGCTTTAAGAGAACATTTAGAAGCCACATGAACTTCTTACCACAGTTCAGATAGAACCAGATAGTGAAGATGAATTTAAATTTGGTGCTTAATCTCTTCCTTTGCCAGCATGAGACTTCAGCTATTAGATCAGAAGATTTTGTTTTCGTTTGTATCTGAGTTTTCTATTTTCTACAAACATAGAGTTTCTATGCATAAAACCCTTTTTCATTCATATTCATGAATATAAATCTAAATGAAAAATATAAAGGAATCTAATCTTCTAAGAATATAAATAAAGGAGATTATAATCTTAAATTCTTAATTGCTTATTTAAATACAGCTTAACATAGGCCTTTAAGGAACAAAGTAGCAAATTGCTTTTTGTATCCTTTTGATATGAAATACAAATTTCTTAATTGCTTTGGAAAATTCCTTTTTCAGGTCTCCAGATATGTATGAGTGTACATCTCATCTCAGATCTCTCTCTTGTACATGAACCAAAAGATGAATTATACTGATGGTAGGCTCTTTCTCTTCAATACTTCCATGGATGACATATGCGCTGCAACCACATGGATTTCGGTGAGCATATTTGTGTGAATTAGTTGGATATTATTACCAGGTCAATGTCTTCCTTTGGGATTTCCATACACTGTGGTATCCTGTCAATATGCAATATAAGATGTATACATAGGTATTCTGTCTAGCTGTTTGACATAGACTGTAATGTAAAAGTCACAAGCTATTTACTTACCATAATGTTGAATCTTCATTATCCATGTCTGTCCTTTTCAACAAACCCACCCTTTTTCTCTCCAAATTGTCCCCTTTGTTGCTCCTGACAGAGCTAATAGACCTCCCCAAGACCTGTAGAGGTCCTTTTTCAGAAGCATCACAACCCCAGATACAGTTCCATGATCTAAAGTGTATCTAGGCTTAGACAGTCCTTGGCCAACTTTATGTGTAGTGTTGGAGATGGTGGGGTGCATTGAGGGAGTCAGGGAAGGAGAACAAGCTTTAGAGAGAGGCCAGAATGCTGATTCAGAGCCATGTGTAGCAGCCAGTTCACAAATATTTGAAGTGGATAGACATGAATACTGAAGATTTAAAGTTATGGTAAGTACAAAACTAACATTTGAAATATACCAGTGTATATAATTTGACCCTTTGTGAATTTCAGGATTTTTAGGTACCGCTCCCTTTAGTTGTGTCAAAATAAATTCTTGCGCTATCCTGATTTCCTCAAACTTCATTTACCTTTGTAATCTCAGCAGCACTTTGGCTATCTAATAAGTTCATTAACTCAAATCCCTCTGGTTAGGGTGTTACCAAAGATGGTACTCACATGCATTTTGAAAGTTAAAGTAACAAGGAGGCCACTAACACCTGATAGCCCATACAGGATAGCCTTGTGTTCTTGTCTTTATAAACATATCACACTAGAACCTGTCAGATTATATTTTTTTCAGCGCCACTCTTGTCTAAGCTGATCAGCCCACTGAGATTCCAGGACACTATCTATATGGCCATTTTTAGTTGCTAATGATCCAAGATAAGATTTATGCTTGTCATATTGGCAAATGTCCTTATTTGAGAACACAGTTTTCAGGAACCTCTTTTTTGACTCCTCAAGATGTACTAACTGATATGCACAATAAAAAGTATGAATAAAGTTAATTGGTATTACTCCAACATAACACACACACAAAAAAAAAAATCACCATAACCTATCATTCACCAAAAACATATTACTATGTAAAGTATATGTATATATATATATATATATATATATATATATATATATATATATATATATATATATATATATATATTTGTTTTCTGATCTTCATGAACCTTTTTTAGACTCTGCTCGGGAGAGGTGTCTGGTTAATGACTTGTTCAAAGTCATGCAGTTAGGCAATGGAAGCTGGGGAATCAAATCTTGCACCATTGAACAACAGGAAACAGCTCATTAATAGCACCTTAATCCTCTTAGCCAGCTGCCAGATGAGGCAGTGAAGGACAACCTTACTATGGCAGCATGTCCTATTCAGACCCCCAGCAAAGCCCTATCCCTGTGTTCTGTCTCCTACAGGCTGTTGAGGGGAGATCTGTGCCTGGCATATAAGGCATTGTCAGATCCCACTCTAATGAGCCTCCTGCATATTCACAAGACAAACAGCACCAGCATTACCCATTATAAAGAATTGAATCTTGTCTGAGATATAAATAAAACATGTTGGAAAGACAGGTATGTGTCCCAGAGACTGTCCATTCTTTGGAATAGTCTCCTCATCCATGTGAAACAGAGCTCTTCCCTAACCCAGTTTAAGTGTTATGATGGGTAGAGGAAATGGTCAGAAAAGTTGAGATGGTAGGTGTAACCTGTACCTGCATTCAACTTGCTGTCACTCCTTGCTGAGCTCCAGCGACCCTATGCCACTTCATTCCAGCTTCATTTTCAGGAAAGTAGATTGGCAGTTGATCAAAGGAGGATACAGTCACTTACTTTTTATGTCATTTCCTACTCAGAAGACCTGCAAAATGCCAGGAGAAGGTTGTTCACATTTAAGACCAATACCTCTTGTAAGGACTGAACTGCTAAACTGTTATTTTCATGAGAATGGATTAGCTTAGACTGCCATTAGGAATGCATGGCATTTTTCTCCATTAATAATGTTTAATGTTCATTTGTGGAAAAAGGACTATATTGTGCATATAATTTATTTTATTTCACATTTCTTGACTGGGGAAGTCATTCTAGGCACAAAGGACACTTTTCAGAGGAGACCCAAGGAAAAAAGCTCCAGTACATGCAGTACAAACAAAATCTTTAATTTTATACAGTATAAGTAATGCCATGCAGAATACAATTAAAATGAATTTTAGAATTTCAAAATGGATAAAATAGTAATTGTACATAAAGTAGCAAGGTTTTGTATACTAATTATATTCTATACATACATAGTTAAATAACTATGTAGTAGTATAGATGTCACAATACTGAGCACTGAGTTATTCACAAAGGGTAGAAAGCAAAAGACTGATTTAATTATGAGATGTAAATGAAATGAGTGGTAAAAGAATTAAGAGATTCATAGATGGTAGCTAGGGGAGTGATAGCTGGTAAAAGAGGAGAGGAGAGCAGAGGTATAGTAGAAGAGGAGGAAAAACAAATATATTACACTTATCATGGAAATATACAGCTGCAGAACCAAGATGTTGAGAGGTATTTACTTAGATGGGTTTTGAATGCCTGTTGGTTTTCAAAAAGCCTGAGAGCATGTGGGAGAGCATTCCTCAAGGTAGCTTGGGAGTGTGAGTATAAGGAGACTCCCAATGCATTTTGGGCTTTAGTGATGGAGAGGAGGAGTTTGTTTTTAGAGAAAAGAACTTTGGTAGGGTTGTAGTGTTGAAGCATGCCTTTTAGTGCCAAATGCTTACTGGGGTAGTATATTAGAGTATGAGCTAGTAGTAGCTGACTACAGTGAATGTGATGTGGGAGTTCAGTCCAATTTAGTTGTTTAAGGGCAGAACAGTGATGGATTCTAAAGGGGTGATTTGCAGCAAAGTGAGCCATTTTATTGCAGCATTGTTCCAGCTTTGTTTCTGTGGACATTTGCAGGTTAGTAAAGAGTGGGAAGGCATACACTAGGGTAGACAGGAGGTAAGCATTATGTTGTCCTATCTTGCCTTCATTCTTACAATGATGGGTTTGGAGCTGATTCTCGGCTTCGACTCGGCCGAATACATAGCTGAAAGTCTCAAACCTGGCTGGTGGCAAGATGGTATCCCACAATGCAGTGGTGCAATTCCCCAGATCTCATTTGCTACTTTACGAGGTTGGCCGTGGCTAAGTTGTGACACATTTTCTTATTTTTTCTTTAAACTGTTATATTTGCTAATAGATAGCTTATTTTCTAATTATATTTAATTTGTTGTGCATTTTATTGCATTACTGTTAGATAGTGGTAGTTTTATCCCCTTTGGCACGGCCTTTGCCATCACCTTGTAGGCCTATTTGGTATCCCTTGTAGTGGTTGTTGTTTCTGTCTGTTAAGTTTTTCAGTAGCTCATTTAAGTTAGAGAGCTATTTGGTTGTTTAAGTTAGAGGACTTGTAGTTATTTTTTGTCTTGTCTAGGAAATAGGACCGTTTAAGTTAAGAGACCCTATTATTTTCTCCCTGGTTGTCTTTTTCCTTGTGTTTCCCGTAGTTACTGTTCAGTGTAGCTTTAGTTGTTCAATAGCAAAATTTTTCTTGTTGCTTTCGCAGTCTTACCTTAACTATGTCTAAGCACCCAAAAGAGCGAGAACATAAGCCTTGGGCTCTAATAAATGACAGAAGTGCTCACAAAAAATGTCCGTCACTGATGGACATGTTATATGCATTTATTGCCTTGGTGCTATTCACCTATAAGAAGACTGCACTTTTTGTCACTCTTTCAGTGCAAGAGTACTTCAAGAAAGGAGAAACAAATTGATTCTGAAAGTGCTCTTAAAGCCAACTTTTGAGGAAGCTATCCATAGTTCTTCTTCCTCTTCTCCTTCCTCTAAAATGGAAAAGTCTCAAAAATGACATTCACCTGCAACATTGGCTCAGTCGGAGCCTCCAGTCAAACTACCAAAAATTTCCAAGGCCACTACCTCCTCGACTCCACAGTCCTCAGAGCTGTTGGAGGTCATATTAGTTGACAAGCCTGGTACTCCAGTTCCAAAGTCCTTGTAGCTGCAAGATACCTCTACTCAGAGCTGGTCCATGGATATTTTACCGGTTTCTCTGATGTTGAGATCTCCAGTTCTGCACAGGTCTCGCTTTTCATCCCTATCTTCCAGGTCCACCAGGAGCTTATCGGACAATGATGTGGAACGGGTGGTGTGCAAACTCCTGAAGTCACTGGCACTGACTAAATTATTCTCGGATCCCACCCATTTGGTCTCGGAGCCTACTGTACCAATTATACCTACTGTTGTTCCTCCTCTGAGCCAAGCTGGTCCTTTGGAGCCAGAGTGTGGATCTGTCGGTTCTGGGAACCCTTGGGTGTTCATGGAGCCGACATGTACTCCGACTGTCTCAGTGCCGTCTGGGAGCCGGGGTTCCCCGGGGGGATTCTCGGCCCCGAACTTCGGTTCCCAGTCTACCCCTCAGGGTGTTGGCCCAGGTTTGCTTAGCTCCCACATCGGCCTAGGGCCCAATCTCATTGGTTCCAGTGCCTTCCTCTGTCTCTTCAGAGCCGTGGGAGTCTTCAGAGCTGGCGGGATCTGCCTTTGAGCTGATGAGTAGCATGTTGTCTTCCCATTCAGCACTACAGAAAGATACTAGTACTCGTCCCTCTAAGGCACTGACTACTGTCCCGGCACCACCCATTCCACAGGACAGCAGAGATCCAGAGCCTCAGGATCCCCCAATGGGCAAACCCCTCTCCTCCGAGGCCTACCCAGAATATCCTTCTGAGGAGCCATCTTGGAAGAGAACTTGCAAGAGGAAGCACGTAGACTCCTCAGATGAGTCCGTCACTTTAGACACTGACCTCGATGAGTCGGAAGGGTCCCCACAGTTGTCCTCTGATGATGTATCATTTGCAGATATTTTAGAGATCCTGAAGCAGAGAGGTGGCTGGCAGACCACCACCCCTTCTGATGAGGAGTCAGTGTACCTGAAGGCTTTTGAATCTCAACCTTCAGCCTCCTGGGTGTCTCCGCCTTTCGATGAGCTAATAGACCTGGTTAGTCAAAAGGCATGGGAGTCACCTGACACTATGGAGCCAGTCCCTCAGATGCCAAACAAATTCTTGTCAGCTCCTTCGGGACAGGATTTTCTAACCAGCAGCCACCAAGAAGGAACTTGCTGAGACTTCCTCATCTGTTCATCCTCTGAATAAAGACTCTTGAATGATGGACAGATATGGAAAGTGTGTCTTTTCATCAGTGACATTCTCACTGAGATCGTTGAACTACCTATCCCACTTTACAAGGCTACAAAGAGATCTCCTGAAAGAGTTAGGAGATACTCTTCAAAGTTCATTTATCTGCGAGGATGAATGAGAAGGTCTCCTCCCAGCTGTCTACCTTAAATTCCATTGTCAGCTCCTCCATGAGGCTCATATCTTACGCAGCAGATGTAGCGAGCAGGGCAGCGGGTTCCAGAGTTTCCCTTAGGAGACACTCCTGGATGCACTTGAGCAATTTTGCGGAGCCCTTTAAGTCTACCTTTACTTACACCCCTTTTGATGGTTCCTCACTCTTTGGACCCAAAGTAAAAGACAGTCTAAACCAGTCCGAGCAGGAGGGGAAAACTCTCTCTGCCATTTGAGTACGTTTTTCTGTGCCTTCAAGACCTTATCCTAAAGGCCAGAGGGGTGGAAAAATGTGGTTCAAACAATCCCAAAGTTTTTTCCAGGATTCACAGGGTGATTCCTTCCCCAGGGGCAGAGGGGGAGGGGAGGCAATAATGGTAGATGCCACCCCAGAGGCAGAGGGAGCCTGCAAAACCAGGGTGACCGTGATTACTTTTGCAGACACTCTTATCAGCGGTCCTGAAGGAGGCCTGACTGCTCTACTCTGGAGACAGTCAGGGGACGTTTATCCATGTACCCAGAAGCCTGACAAAATATCACAAGAGACAAATGGGTGCTAAAAATAATATCCTGAGGATACTCCATCCCATTTTCCAATCCTGTTCCACAGACCAGAACAATCCCAGATGTTTCACCCAATCTACGGAGCAAGCAATCATAGAGATTCAAAAGTTGCTGCACAAAAGAGTCATCCAAGAAGTCCCCACACACCAAATAGGATTTGGAGCTTACTCAAGTTTCTTTTTGGTGCCAAAAAGAACCGGGGACTGGAGGCCCATTTTAGACCTATGCAAATTAAACAAATCTGTCAAGAAGTCAAAGTTCTGAATGGTGACACTGCAGTCTATACTTACCTTTTTAGGAAAAGATGATTGGATGTTGTCGACAGACCTTCAAGATGCTTACTACTACATAAAAATGGACAGGGCATTGAGAAGGTACTTACGCTTCTGGCTGGGAATCCGTCATTACCAGTTCCGAGCTCTGCTCTTTTGGTCTCACTACTGCCCCCAGAGTGTTCACCAAATGCAAGGCAGTAGTCATGGCTCACCTGAGGCATCTAGGATTCTGTGTGTTTCCCTATCTAGACAACTGGCTCCTATCTGCCACCACCAAGTATCTACTCCAACAAGCCAGGGATATAACTTTGGACATTTGCAATCAGCTTGGTATTAAAGTAATTTTCAAAAATCTGCCTTGTTGCCTTGTCAACATATTACATTTATAGGTGCAGATCTAGAAACCTCCTCTGTGGTAGCACATCTTCCAACAGAAAGAGTTGTAGCACTCAGACAACAGATACTTCATCTCCTTCCCAAGACCAAAATAAAAGCAAAGATAATTCTAAGATTGCTAGCAACAATGGCTTCCACGATTACACTGGTCCCTCTTGCCAGAATGCACATGAGGATCCTTCAATGGCTGTTGTTCTCCCAGTGGTCACTTCAAGAGCTTTTGATGTCTCACCTGATCAGATTAACGGAATCATGCAAGAAAGACTTAAGATGGTGGATACACTCCACTCATGTGACCATAGGGAGACCATTTGTTCCACATCAACCCATAGCTACAGTGACTATGGATGCTTCCCAGATAGGGTGGGGGGAGCATTATCTGGGAAGAACAGTCCAAGGTACATGAGGCTCACTTGCATATAAATGTCCTAGAGATGAGAGCAGTGCTTCTTGCGTTGCAAGTACTTCACGACTCTCTCCCTCTAGGGACAATTGTGATACAGTCAGACAATATGTCTGTGGTTTGGTACATAAACAAGCAGGGGGGAAACAGATCTCACCCTCTTTGTTGAGAGACCCTAAGAGTTTGGCAATGGACAGTTTCTTCCCAGCACTTTCTAATAGCAATGCACATTCCAGGGAAGTCCAACATGGTAGCAGACAAGCTGAGCAGAGCAATCTTAATGCCTCACGAGTCGTCTCTCAATCAGAGTGTAGCGTAAATTATTTTCCAGACATGGGGTCAGCCTTGCTGTGATCTCTTTGCCACTCCCATGAATGCCAAGTGCAGCAACTACTTTACCCTAATCCCCCCTCCGGGGGAGACACTGAGAGATGTACTTGCTGACGATTGGCCCTCGGGACTTCTGTATGCTTTTTCTCCACTCCCTCTCATACCCAGAGTCATTCAGAAAGCACAGCACTCGGGAAGCAGGATAATTCTCATTGCTCCTTACTGGCCTCACCAATTTTGGTTCCCCTACCTTTGGCCTCATCTACAGGAGAAGCCTTGGACTCTGGACCCAGTGCCAGATCTGCTAACTCATATGTCAGGGGAGCTTCATCCTTCTCTGAACACCCTAAAATTGACAGTTTGGCTGCTCCACTTCCCAATTTAGTCAGGCTTCACAATTTCACTCCTGCAGTCAAACATATCTTAATGTCCTCTCATAAAGCTTCCACTAGAAAACTGTATTCTAGCAAATGGAAAAGGTTTTCCTTTTGGGCTCAAAAGAGGAACATTGATTCTTTTTCTGCACCTATCCATTCTATTTTGGAATTTTAGGCAGAATTTTTCCAGCAAGGTTCAGCTGCAGAAACCATCAAGTTTCAACTCGCTGCAATATCAGATTTCCACATTGGTGATTCTATCTCCAACTTAATGTCACACAGGCTGTGTAGAGCCTTCTTAAAAGGTGCCTCCTTATTAAGACCTCCCTTTAAGGAGACCCTTTCTCCTTGGGATTTAAATTTTGTTCCGTCTCATCTCACGTTACCACTCTTTGAGTCCTCATCATCTTCAGACCTCAAATTCCTTTCCTGGAAGACCTTGTTTCTAGTGGCTATAACTTCTGCTAGAAGAGTATCAGAGTTGCAAGCTCTTTCTATTAAATTGCCATATTTGATTTTTCATAAGGATGGGGTATCCTTGTGAACTAATCCTTCTTTTCTACCCAAAGTCTCTTCTCCAAACAACATAAATCAATCTGTAGAGCTTCCAGTGTTCTTTCCTAATCATAGCAACAAGACAGAATACAAATTGCATCAACTAGATGTTCATAGACAACTCAGATTCTGTTTGCATAGGACCAAAGACTTTAGAAAATCTGACTAACTATTCATATCCTTCTCTGATGCAAAAAAGGGTGGTTCAGTTTCTAAGACTACTCTTTCCAATTAGCTTTCAAATTGTATTACATTCATTTATAACTCAAATCAAAGAGATTTACCTTTCAAAGTGAAACTCATTCCACTAGAGCAATGGCTACATCATCTGCCTTTCAAGCCAGAATTCCCATGAATAATATCTGTGCAGCAGCTACTTGGACCACTCCACATACTTTTATCATGCTTTACAAAGAGGATTTGGCCGCCAGGGACAAGGCCTCCTTTGGTTCCATGGTGCTTAAAGATGTACTCCCATGAGCCACCCATGGTAAAGGTGCTAGGGATGCTGTCCCATTATTGTAAGAATGAAGGCGAGATAGGACAACATAACATAAAGAAGTTATATACTCACCATAATGTTACATGTTTGTTGTCCATCTCGCCTTTCATTCTTACAAACCCTCCCTCCTCCCCCTGCCAAAGACTCCTTGTGGACCTGGTGTATGTTTTTATTATGACTTGACCGTATAGCTAAGAAGGGTGGAGGGATTGCTATCTTATTTGAATCAGGCCTACAAATTCCTACTTATGACTACAAACCACCTCAAGACTGTAATGCTGAAATTCTTATTGCCAAACTTCAAATCAACACTGCCAAATCCATTTATATTATCTGTATCTATCTACCTCCAGGCAATAACAGTGCCACCACAGAAGATATCCTTTGCTAGTTATCTCAAAACTTACCCCAAGAAACCATAATCCTAGGGGATTTTAACATTGATTGGAAATGTTTCAGCGGTAATCACCCTACCACCCATATTAACCTATTTGTTTTTTTCTCAAACCATTACCTCCCCTACCAGGATAAACAAGCCAAATAAGAAAGAAAGTACCTTAGATTGGATTCTCATAAATAATCTTCCCCAGACATATGAAGCTGGAACCCTCTCTGATGAAGTGAGTGACCACTCACTCACCTACATCATCAGGCATAAGACCAGTCTACCCATTCCAACCATTTGAAGGACAATTAGAACCAAGAAAAGCTTTAACCCTGATCTCTTCCAAAGCAAACTAAAAGCATGTAACTGGTTTCCCTTAAAACACCTCCCATTGGAGGAAGCCGTTAAATACTTTAATTCTAACTTCCAAGCTATACTCGACCACCATGCTCCAACCCGCTCCATCAGAATCAGAACTAAATCTGTCCCATGGCTTTCAAAAGAAACCAAGCAAAAAATCCATCTCAGAAATAAATACTGGAATAAATATCGAATGACTAAAAACCCAGTAGACCAACAAAATTTCAGAAAGCTGAGAAATGACACTAAAAAAGCTATACTCTCTGACAAAAGAAACTACTACCTACAATTCCAGCAGACTCACCATAATAAACCACAAAAGTTCTGGGCGAGTATTAACCAACTACTACACCTAGATCAATCTATCACACCAAACCCACAAGGCACAGACCTGGAAAATCCCAAGCAAACTGCCAATGCCTTTAATACCTTTTTCACTGAAGCCATTCAAACACTTGCCATTCAGTTATCACCTCATGACTTTCCTTTATCTAACTCTACCCAACCCCCTCCATTTCTCTTCCAGTCAGTTCCAGCAACATATATTCTTACTCTTATCCAAAAACTGAAACCATCCTCTCCTTTAGCAGACCAACTACCTGCTGAATATCTACAAATAGCAGCCAAATCCATCGCCTATCCCATTTCCATCTTGATCAATAGAACCATCAGTGAAGGACACATCCCTAGCATTTGGAACGTCTCCCATATTATCCCCTTACAAAAAGGCAGAACCTCTACCGAATACTCCAGCTACCGTCCCATAGCCTTACTTTCTCCATTGACAAAGATCAATGGAAAAATGTATCCACAGGCAAATACTAGACCACCTAATCCAAAATAATTTACTGTCTAGCTGTCAGCATGGTTTCAGACCTTCCCATAGCACTGCTTCTCTTTTACTGACTGTATCAACAAAAACCGCAACCACAATATGCTTTCCTCTGCATTGTTTATTGATCTATCCAAGGCATTCGATATGGTAAATCACAAGATACTTTTAAATATTCTTAAATCTCTCTCTCTAGATGAGCTTGCTATAAAATGGTTCAAGTCCTGCTTAGATAACATACAACAGGCTATGCTTTGGCACAATAATCTATTTACCCACCTGCCTGTTAACCTTGGTGTTCCTCAAGGATCCATATTAGGGCCCTTACTCTTCTCTATATGTATCAGTGACCTTCATCTAGCAATCCCCCAAGCTACATTCATACAATACACAGATGACTCCACTCTCTTAGCTCTTGCTACAGGGTCAAACGCTTCCTTTCTCCTTCAGCTAGAATAACTATTGCTCACACTCATCTAATCTCTCCTCTCCTCTGTGCCTCACCCATATATACAAATCTTTCTAGAAACCACCTCAATAAAATGGAACATTCTTACAATAACATAGCCAGATTTGCTACAGGAAACCCTTTCAGAACCCACCACTGTTATAATCTAAAGCAGCTAGGATGGCTTGAACTTCAAAATCAGCTTAAATTCCACCAACTGACCATTGCCCATAAGACCCTTTACCAACCAACCAATACTCCTATAATATCTACCCTCATCATCCCCTATACCAATCTGAAGAGCTTACGATCATCACATAAACTTCTTGTAGATTTTTCAAAATCAAACAACAAAGCTGAAGACTCTCTCTTCTGTAATACTGTTGGAAAATACTGGAACCTACTTCCCAGTGATCTTTGCTCACTTCCCTCGATATCACTTTTCAAAGATAAACTAAAACTCTTCCTCAGAACACACTGGTTGTGCCCCTATACTAAGCCTGACTAAGCATTCAGCTCTTCTAATCTTGCTTCTGCCTACCCTCTTATTGCCATTAATCTAGTCCTATTTTCCTTAATACAACAGACCCTTGTCCTACTATATACCATTATTTCCATCTTCTGGACACTTATGTTTGTGACAACTTTTTTTTTACTAACATAATTATTATATTATAACCAGTCTTCTTTTTTATAGTATGTATTATCCTGCATTTTTTTGTATTGTACCTGCGTTTCTTTGTACTATGTTTTGAATGTCTACCCTCTTTGATAATCTCTGTACTATACCTTCAATGCACATTGTAAATTTGAATAGTTGCTTATGTGATTTTTGTTTGTAGATGAGATGTCTTGTTTTTGGTCTCATGGAGCTTATCTCCCCGGGCCTCTACTGAAAATGGACATGTATCCAGTTAGACTAGCCCGGTCAACAAATGTAAAATAAATTAAAATAAATAAATAAATTCAGGAGCTCTTGGTCTCAGTTTGTTTCTCCTTCTGTTAGGTATAGTATATATTTGTGTGTGTATGTATATATATATATATATATATATATATATATATATATATATATATATATATATAATCTATTATCTATACATATATAGTGTAGATATTCAATAGTAGCAGCAAACAAGATCTGGGGAATTGCACCACTGCATTATGGAATACCTTCTTGCCACGAGCCAGGTTTGAGACTTTCAGCTATGTATTCAGCCGAGTCGGAGCTGAGAATTGGTTCCGAACCCATTATTATAAGAATGAAAGGCGAGATGGACAACAAACATGGAACGTTATGGTGAGTACATAACTTCTTTTTTCTCTAGCTCTGCCTGTCAGGTAGAGTTTTATTCTATGCAAGAGGCCAATTTTTTGGTGTTTTGTTTTTCAATAACAGCTTAGAAGTGTAGGTCAAATTTAAAGTTATCATGAATTGTGACTCTCAAGAGTTTGGTGTCAGAGATCTGTTTGATCAAAGTGTTATTTAATGAAGTGATTTTGACAAAAGTTTTGATTTGGGAGAATGTTTTTGGGATATAAAGTAGTAATTTCATTCTGGGGAGTTAAGTAGGTGTTGTGAGTTACTAAGATTCTATGGATGTAAAGGACTCTTGAGTAATGTCTTATAGTTTTTGTAGGTTAGAGGCTGTGCATCTACATATTGTACAAGAGTAGCATGCTTGGAAGCAATGTGTAGATGATTTATAACTATATTAAACAGGAGGGGTCCAGTTCTGGAACCATGTGGTACTCCTACAGTAATGTGCAGAAATGGAGTATTCTTGCTATTTGACTGCTTGGAATCAGCCTTTTAGGTTAGCTGTTAAACCAGGAGAGGGAGGAAGGGGAAGACCCAAGGATGTGAGTTTTAGTAGTAGTTTTCGGTGACAGATGATGCTGAATGCTTTGGACAAGTCTAGAAATAAGGATGATACTAGGTGTCCAGTACTTCTATTTTCATTAATGGTATCAACATAGTGAAGTAGAGCAGTAGTGGTGCTATGGTTGGGATGAAAACCATGTTGCATTGAGGGAAAAATGTTGTTTATGTTAAGGTAGTGAAGTAATTTGGAATGGATACACTATTCTAATAGCTTAAATAATGGTGACAGGATGTCTGAAACTGGAGTAGTCAGCAGATGGTCCTCCTTTATGAAGAGGAAGTATGTATGCCTTCTTCTAAATGACTGGGACATGAGATTCTAGAAAAGATCTGTTTATTAATCAGTTACAATTTTTAGTAATTCAGGAGGGAGGTCGTCTGCAGCAGAAATTGTAATTTTTGTTTTAGAAGATGTTTTCTTATGGTGGAGGTATGGACAGGTTTCAGTGAGTAGTAAGCTTCTGGGGGGGTGATTTGATGGCGGGGTTCTTTGATAAGTGAGGCTTGAAGGAACTATTTGTTAAAGTTATTAGTGACTGTTGATGATTTGTCTTCTGGAGATGGATTGGGTTGTTGATTTTGGCCTGGATTTAGTTGCTCTTGCACTGATAACCAGAATTGTATAGGATTATTTTGGTGTACATGCTGTAAGTTAAAGTAGTGGAATTTCTGGTGAAGTTGTATAATGTATTTGGTTTTATTTCTTATCTGTCTAGTTTTGAGGTTTTTCCTGGGATATGATGGCAAGCCATGCTTTCCAGGCCATGTCTCTAAGCACCATTAGTTGTCTATTGTTTTTAGATAGCCATATTACTGGGTTAAGTTTAACTCTTTTTCTCCTCATATGAGCATGTTCATTCAACATATCGGTAAATGTTTTGCTAAATTTGAGGGTGGCTTCATCTAAAGGAAGATTTTTTAACATATTCCAATTGTATTGCTTGAGTGAGATGAAGCTGTCTACATTAAAATTGGATAGGTTATGCACGCCATTGTATCTGTGATTTTACTGGATTGCATACAAGCCTGTTCACAAAACAGAGCAGATGGTGACTTAGGTTGTCAGACAGTGTACCATAGTTATAGATATTATTGGGTTTATTTGAGAAAATTCAGATGAGAGTAGAGGCCTTAGAGGATGGCATGTTATATCTTGTAGGTGTATTGATGAACTGAGAGAAACTATATATGTTAATACTGGTGGTGGGGGTATCAGATGTAGTTTGGGCCCAATCTGTGTTAAGGTCCCAAGGAGGATGGTTTCTTGAGGTATATTGGTAGATGCTCAGGTTAGTATGTCCTCTGCTGTACTGATGCTATTGCCATGGGATAATATAAGGCTAATGATACATATGGTCTTATAAGAGCTTAGCTTAAGTAAGGCAATAAGAATTTCTGGATTATTGAATGAGGGATCCCTTTTTTCTGATAAAGGGATATGTTCAGATGTTTTGGGTATGAAATAGCGTCCCCACCTGCTTTTCTGGCTATACAGTCTACTCAAAGGATGTTATATCCTGAAGGGAGGATTTTAGTGCTTTTGACTTTGGGTTTTAGCCATGTTTCTGTGATACTGAGACTGTCAGGGCTGTGATGAGATATAAAATCATGCAGTTCACTTATTTTGTTACATATGCTTCTAAGGTTAATGTTTCTAAATTTTAAATTTGTTTTACCCAAGTTGCAGGAGTGAGGTGTCACATTATTAATGGCTGTGTCAGCCATTATGGCTGTTATTGTTGGACTTGGGCTGTGATGAATGTCTCTGCATAATTGCATACTGGGTAGGGATAGCTGGAATATACAGTGCCATGCGGTTTTAAATTTGTTCTTTGTGACTAGTTTGTGGATTGAATTACTGACTTTTATATGTGTTTGAAAAGATGGATGTGATATAGGTTGTAAAGGCTGTGGGCTATAATGAATAAAATATGAGAGTAATCACCATTGAGAGCAATGCATTGGGTATAAGACTGATGCTGAGAGGCATAATTATTGGTTATGTGTGCAAGAAAGAGAAGGCAGGTGAATTGTATCACTTTGAATAAATATTATGTTAGTGTTCAGGTTGTGAAAATGTAAACAGGCTACTGATAGAATACTGGGTAGGGTTTGACTGGTTGTGGGTTGGGTAAAGTGGTAAGGATAGTTGAGTTACAATGTAGAAAGAATCCAGCTGAAAGAAAGAAAAAGGTTAGTGGGTGTGTGAAGGATGTGAAAAAATATCGATTGTAATCCATTTCATAGTTGATGGTAATGTGATGGTTGGAGATTATTTTAGGATTAAGTGTAGAGGATGTGAGAGAGAGATGCATTAAAATAATTAGGACTGTTTGATAGTTAAACTGAATACATAAAGTACTATTCATATATGCTCTGCTGCATTAACTAATGGTTGACCAACATAAGTAATGTACTATATTTCACAGGTGTACATTTATGCTTTATAGCCTTTAAGCTGGAAAATAAAGCAGCTACTGGGAGAAATGTCTAGGTGTTCAGGTTTGGAATTACAAAAGTTGAAGCTTCCAGAGTTCAGATGAACAGGTTGAAAATGAAGCAGCTAACAAGGCATGTGTTGGTATGCTACTTTGGGATTACAGAGATGGAGTTTTCCAAATTTTAGAAGAACAGATAGAACATGTATTTAAGTTAGTTCCCACCCTTTGCTACATAACATACAGTCTGTAAATGTGACATTTAAGTACTTTAGAATAAGCAGCTTGAATTTTAATAGATATGAAAAAACTTGGCAATGACCCAACTATTTTCACTAACAGAACTGTCTCATAATATTAATAACTGACTAGACTAGCCAATAACTGTGCTGTTCATAAAAGATAAAACCAGGTTCTACAACTGAACCCTATAGCAGAACCCAGTAGAAACATGCTAATATATATGCTACAGCTTAGCAGCAGCAAAAAAAAAAAAAAACACAATCAGATGGCAGTATACTAGAAACTACTTGTATAACTGTGCAGTTCATAAAGCAAAAAGTTAGGTGCTATCACTGAATCCTAGAGCAAAAAGCCAGTAGAAAAACTTGAGCCAGTGTGCCTTTTGTGTTTCTTTAGTTACTTGTTTGTCTAGCTTTAGCAAACTGCTACTATTTTAAGACACTGTCTCTTTATGTTAGAACATCTCCTGAAATGTTGATTAGGATGATAATTGTTTCAGCATCTAATGAGCTTTGTAATTAAATCTAATGAGCAGTACTATATAAGTTGTACCATAGACACAAGTAAATTAGATCTGAAGAAGCGCACTGTTTTGTGCGAAAGCTCATCTGTTCTTGTACAAATAAAGAAGTTTCTACGTTTGGCTGCATTATCGTGGTGGTCTTCATTCCTGTGTTTCCTGACCTATTCCTGCTTTACTGCTTGTTTGGTGAGGACCTTTGGAGGTTAGCTGGGATTGTGTGTCAGAGTTTACAGTTTTACTTTTATCTCCGCTACCTACACACGATGGATGCTATTGCCATAGAACTGGAATATGTGCCTAATAAATTGAATGGGAAAAGACAATGGAATAGTTTTCTAGAACCTAAAGAAAATCCGCTACTCAATATCAGCATGGAACAAACAACCATGACAACTAACTCTGAAAAAGGTAATGCTGATAAAATGAAAGAGTTTGTAGTTATCTTGAGAGAACTTGAAAATATAATGTACAAACTACATAGACTAGTCTGGCAAAGGTGCCATCTAGAAGCGTGCTTGCATTTTAAACTTATTCCTAGAGGGATGAGAGTACTGGTTATGCCTTCATACGGTGAAACGTATCCTGAGCTACTCTGTAAGTGGCAACAATTAAACCTTGATCTAGGGTTTAATTACATCAAGTTATTACTTGAGCACTTCTTACCGCTAGAGAAAGATTTGAATTCACGGGCTGAGGCTCTCAATAAGGACATTAATGAAAGATTTAAGGAGGAATACTTTCAACAAAGGTTAGATAACATGTATAACCAACTCTCTTCATATAATAACAAATTGCAACAAATAAAAACAAGAAAACTGCATAGAGATCATATGGATTTTGTGAATAATCATGTCTTCTCCTGGCCCAGATATAGAGAGAGTGATATGAATGAGAAAGTGCCATTGAATAGAGTTGACTACACATCGGAAAATAATACAAACAAGAGCTATGCCTCAGCAGCAATGAATGTGACTTCCACCTTAAGAGACTCAGACATGATGACTGCAACACCTCCGGCACCCATGCCCCTGATACACACACAGAACTCTGCAATAAGGGACACTCCCCCGTGCAATCAACAAGCGTTTGTGCAACAGGAAGTGAATGCACAAGGTGCCAAACCCAAAATCAAACAGGGGAACTTGGAAAGTTTTTTACCCCTTCCACTGAAATTTCGGCAGAATTTCCAAAGCAGATCGAGGAGCAGAGGCCGTACCAAGAGGAAATTTTCAGAAGAAGAAATGGCTTCAAGCAACAGGAATCGAAGAAGGGAACAGAGGACTTAGTGTTTAACCTATCACAAAGAACACTAACTGAGACTGACCACGAACTTCTAAACAAAGGTTTATCCTTTATTCCTGCTCAGGTGAGCAACATAAGCGAAATATTAACTGATTTGCGCCTGTTTGTCCGTAAAATTAACCTAAAATGTATGTTTAAAAACAAAGAACAATGTAATGAAGCTGGTTATGTTAATATTAACAATAGTTTCAAGAGAAAGAGTGTATTTACACCAGCACAAACACCCACTACAGAATGTTTCATTAAGGCTTGTGAAACTGATTTTTATGAATATTTTAATAATAAGAAAAAAAGAGATTTATATGTTAACTTGTCACACTTAGAATGGGAATCACTATATGCACTTCGACAAGATAAAGAAATAATTATAAAGCCTGCAGATAAAGGTGGAATAGTTATCCTAGACTTTGATATGTATAATACATTGATGCTGAATATGCTTAGAGAAACTGACACTTATAAGGAGATTAATTTAAATGATCTAACTACAGTTATCTTTTCAGTACATCAGGAATTATACGATTTCCTTATGTGCAGGCAGATAGACCAAGAGTTGTATCAGTATTTCCTAATAGAACAACCTAAAATACCTTATATAAAAGGGCTGCCAAAAGTACAAAAGGGATACTACCACCACTACGACCTATAGTTGTAGGGGATGGGTGGGTTACGGAAACTATGTCAGTCTACATAGAAAAGAAACTAAGACCTATCATTGATAAGATAAACAGCATTCTGAAAGATACATATCAATTATTAGATGTCCTATCTAATATGAAAGAAGGTATTCCTAAAGATAGTCTATTAATTACTATGGATATGAGGAATCTTTTACATCTATTCCGAATAGCTATGGCTCAGAAGCCATTAGATACATTTTACATAATACGGACATGTTCAGTAATAATGAAAGAATTCTATTGAATGCAATATTAGACCTCATACTGAACAATAATGTATTTCTATATGATAAGAAATTGTTTTTGCAACAATGGGGAGTGGCTATGGCACTCCTGTGCAAATACTTATGCAAACCTTGTGGTATACTACTGGGAATGTATGCATTTATTTAATCATGCTAAGTTTGATAAAATGCTGCTATATAAAAGATTCAGATGATATAATAATTGTTTGGAATGGTACTTTACAAGAATTTCTAGATCTAGTAGAATACCTAGAAACTACAACATCTTTTTTCAGATTCACTATTGAACACTCTAGAACTGAAATTAATTTTCTAGATATTACCATTACCAAGGATGACAAAGGCAAGCTAAGTCACACCATCTACAGAAAAACCTGTTGGAAGAACACACTACTGGAGTATAGCAGCATGCATCCTAGGCATATATTTCGTAACATTGTCAAGGGCCAATACACAAGAGTTAATAGATTATGCAAGAACTCAGAAGATAGAATACAACAGACTATGAAACTGAATAACATGTTCATAGAGAGACACTATGACAAAATAATGATTCAAGAGGAGCTTCTTTCATCAGGATCCAAAACCACCCCCTTGAAAAATAGCAATGAGCTTTATCAGGCATATATTAGACCGAGTTAAACAATGAGATAATTCCTTTTCAAACTAGGTACACCAGTGACATTAGGAATACTACTAGTATAATAAGGAAGAACTGGAGTATTTTACTCACTAATGAAGAAATTAAGGCAGTAGTGGGAGTCAAACCACGTTTTTTGTATACTAATAGTAGAAATCTTAAAAGGTTGTTATGTCGAGAAAACAAAGTCTAGAGACTGAAGAAATACAAGTTAAGATACAGTTAAATATAAAGGGTGACCCTATTAGAATAAATGAGATAGGTACACATCCATGTAAAAAGTGTAGTATGTGTAGATATATTTCAGAAGATATAGAATTTGCTCATCCACATTTAAAGTACACCTTTAGACCCAATTTTAGATCAGATTGTAGTAGTGCCTACCTGGTATATCTAGCTAATTGTTTATTCTGTAAGGCGTTCTATATTGGGATGACGACCAGATCCCTTAAGGAACGCATGTACAATCATACATATGATATAAAGAAAAGATTTAAAGAATGCCCTAACTAAACATGTAATTAATAATCCTGGGCATGAGTTTAGATTTAGAGCACTACAACTAGTAAGTCCAAGCAATAGGAAAGGTGATGCTTTCAATGAACTAGAAAGCATAGAGTTGCAATGGATTCTGAAATTTAAAGCACACTACACTCCAGGTATAAATCAGTATATCAGTGTAAGGTCAGTCCTCAAAAAGAGAAGTTTAAAGTAATATATACCTTAGTATATACTCATGGAGACTATGAAGCTATATTATATATTTTTTACTTTTATATTCTTTCTCTTATACATCTTCTTATGTATATTGGTTGACTTGGTTTCAACACATAACTAAGGACCACTCTAAATAAATATATACGTTTTGATTAATACGTAAAATACCTGTTTCAAAGGTGTTCCATGTCTAGACATGACTTAGATTATAATATTTTATACACAACATACTTTATCTATATGGTTTATTCATATAGATATGCCCATGGATTTCTTTTGATTGATATCTCCAGTATTCACTAATACTATCATATATTTTTCTATATATATTATTTATTTATTTATTTATACTATTTATTATATATTATATGCTATATTTATTACTACTAAAGGCCCTTTTTATATATATGTTAGTTTTAAATAGGTTTTAATTAATTTAATGCACTCTTCTCTCATACATGCAGCTTTAGATAGACATAGATTGAGTTTAATAATTTTCAAGAAATACATGTTTTATGGGAATGAGAGTGAGACAGGCACAATTGGAGACACATTTAATATATAGCTTGAGTTAGTATATTAACTCCATAAGGTTTAATAAATAATACATATTGATTCAAATGTATAAAGAATGCTTTATAATGACTATATATATATAGCCTATACAGTACATACAATATGTAATGGAAGTTGGTTGTTTGTTGTTATTGTGTATATATATTTATTTTTATATATATTTATACATATTCTGAATTAATGCATTACATATATATATCTTAATAAGCATTTCTATATATACATTTTAAAAGTAGCTAAGTTAAAATGTGTTTTATATATAGCAATATGTTCATATGAATTTTAGTATGGAGTATAGTTAAACATTATAAGTTTTCTTTTAGTGTGAGTTCTTTTAGACATATAGACTAAATGTTTTTATCTCATTTTATTTTATTTTTATTTTAGAATATGTGAAAGTGTTTTGTGTGCCCCTTTTGTGTTTCTTTAGTTACTTGTTTGTCTAGCTTTAGCAAACTGCTACTATTTTAAGACACTGTCTCTTTATGTTAGAACATCTCCTGAAATGTTGATTAGGATGATAATTGTTTCAGCATCTAATGAGCTTTGTAATTAAATCTAATGAGCAGTACTATATAAGTTGTACCATAGACACAAGTAAATTAGATCTGAAGAAGCGTACTGTTTTTGTACGTGAAAGCGCTCATCTGTTCTTGTACAAATAAAGAAGTTTCTACGTTTTGGCTGCATTATCGTGGTGGTCTTCATTCCTGTGTTTCCTGATCTACATATTGTACAAGAGTAGCATGCTTGGAAGCAATGTGTAGATGATTTATAACTATATTAAACAGGAGGGGTCCAGTTCTGGAACCATGTGGTACTCCTACAGTAATGTGCAGAAATGGAGTATTCTTGCTATTTGACTGCTTGGAATCAGCCTTTTAGGTTAGCTGTTAAACCAGGAGAGGGAGGAAGGGGAAGACCCAAGGATGTGAGTTTTAGTAGTAGTTTTTGGTGACAGATGATGCTGAATGCTTTGGACAAGTCTAGAAATAAGGATGATACTAGGTGTCCAGTACTTCTATTTTCATTAATGGTATCAACATAGTGAAGTAGAGCAGTAGTGGTGCTATGGTTGGGATGAAAACCATGTTGCATTGAGGGAAAAATGTTGTTTATGTTAAGGTAGTGAAGTAATTTGGAATGGATACACTATTCTAACAGCTTAAATAATGGTGACAGGATGTCTGAAACTGGAGTAGTCAGCAGATGGTCCTCCTTTATGAAGAGGAAGTATGTATGCCTTCTTCTAAATGACTGGGACATGAGATTCTAGAAAAGATCTGTTTATTAATCAGTTACAATTTTTAGTAATTCAGGAGGGAGGTCGTCTGCAGCAGAAATTGTAATTTTTGTTTTAGAAGATGTTTTCTTATGGTGGAGGTATGGACAGGTTTCAGTGAGTAGTAAGCTTCTGGGGGGGTGATTTGATGGCGCGGTTCTTTGATAAGTGAGGCTTGAAGGAACTATTTGTTAAAGTTATTAGTGACTGTTGATGATTTGTCTTCTGGAGATGGATTGGGTTGTTGATTTTGGCCTGGATTTAGTTGCTCTTGCACTGATAACCAGAATTGTATAGGATTATTTTGGTGTACATGCTGTAAGTTAAAGTAGTGGAATTTCTGGTGAAGTTGTATAATGTATTTGGTTTTATTTCTTATCTGTCTAGTTTTGAGGTTTTTCCTGGGATATGATGGCAAGCCATGCTTTTCAAGCCTTGTCTCTAAGCACCATTAGTTGTCTACTGTTTTTTAGATAGCCATGTTGCTGGATTAAGTTTAACTCTTTTTCTCCTGATAGGAGCATGTTCATTCAACATATCGGTAAATGTTTTGCTAAATTTGAGGGTGGCTTCATCTAAAGGAAGATTTTTTAACATATTCCAATTGTATTGCTTGAGTGAGATGAAGCTGTCTACATTAAAATTGGATAGGTTATGCACGCCATTGTATCTGTGATTTTACTGGATTGCATACAAGCCTGTTCACAAAACAGAGCAGATGGTGACTTAGGTTGTCAGACAGTGTACCATAGTTATAGATATTATTGGGTTTATTTGAGAAAATTCAGATGAGAGTAGAGGCCTTAGAGGATGGCATGTTATATCTTGTAGGTGTATTGATGAACTGAGAGAAACTATATATGTTAATACTGGTGGTGGGGGTATCAGATGTAGTTTGGGCCCAATCTGTGTTAAGGTCCCCAAGGAGGATGGTTTCTTGAGGTATATTGGTAGATGCTCAGGTTAGTATGTCCTCTGCTGTACTGATGCTATTGCCATGGGATAATATAAGGCTAATGATACATATGGTCTTATAAGAGCTTAGCTTAAGTAAGGCAATAAGAATTTCTGGATTATTGAATGAGGGATCCCTTTTTTCTGATAAAGGGATATGTTCAGATGTTTTGGGTATGAAATAGCGTCCCCACCTGCTTTTCTGGTTATACAGTCTACTCAAAGGATGTTATATCCTGAAGGGAGGATTTTAGTGCTTTTGACTTTGGGTTTTAGCCATGTTTCTGTGATACTGAGACTGTCAGGGCTGTGATGAGATATAAAATCATGCAGTTCACTTATTTTGTTACATATGCTTCTAAGGTTAATGTTTCTAAATTTTAAATTTGTTTTACCCAAGTTGCAGGAGTGAGGTGTCACATTATTAATGGCTGTGTCAGCCATTATGGCTGTTATTGTTGGACTTGGGCTGTGATGAATGTCTCTGCATAATTGCATACTGGGTAGGGATAGCTGGAATATACAGTGCCATGCGGTTTTAAATTTGTTCTTTGTGACTAGTTTGTGGATTGAATTACTGACTTTTATATGTGTTTGAAAAGATGGATGTGATATAGGTTGTAAAGGCTGTGGGCTATAATGAATAAAATATGAGAGTAATCACCATTGAGAGCAATGCATTGGGTATAAGACTGATGCTGAGAGGCATAATTATTGGTTATGTGTGCAAGAAAGAGAAGGCAGGTGAATTGTATCACTTTGAATAAATATTATGTTAGTGTTCAGGTTGTGAAAATGTAAACAGGCTACTGATAGAATACTGGGTAGGGTTTGACTGGTTGTGGGTTGGGTAAAGTGGTAAGGATAGTTGAGTTACAATGTAGAAAGAATCCAGCTGAAAGAAAGAAAAAGGTTAGTGGGTGTGTGAAGGATGTGAAAAAATATCGATTGTAATCCATTTCATAGTTGATGGTAATGTGATGGTTGGAGATTATTTTAGGATTAAGTGTAGAGGATGTGAGAGAGAGATGCATTAAAATAATTAGGACTGTTTGATAGTTAAACTGAATACATAAAGTACTATTCATATATGCTCTGCTGCATTAACTAATGGTTGACCAACATAAGTAATGTACTATATTTCACAGGTGTACATTTATGCTTTATAGCCTTTAAGCTGGAAAATAAAGCAGCTACTGGGAGAAATGTCTAGGTGTTCAGGTTTGGAATTACAAAAGTTGAAGCTTCCAGAGTTCAGATGAACAGGTTGAAAATGAAGCAGCTAACAAGGCATGTGTTGGTATGCTACTTTGGGATTACAGAGATGGAGTTTTCCAAATTTTAGAAGAACAGATAGAACACGTATTTAAGTTAGTTCCCACCCTTTGCTACATAACATACAGTCTGTAAATGTGACATTTAAGTACTTTAGAATAAGCAGCTTGAATTTTAATAGATATGAAAAAACGTGGCAATGACCCAACTATTTTCACTAACAGAACTGTCTCATAATATTAATAACTGACTAGACTAGCCAATAACTGTGCTGTTCATAAAAGATAAAACCAGGTTCTACAACTGAACCCTATAGCAGAACCCAGTAGAAACATGCTAATATATATGCTACAGCTTAGCAGCAGCAAAAAAAAAAAAAAAAAAAACACAATCAGATGGCAGTATACTAGAAACTACTTGTATAACTGTGCAGTTCATAAAGCAAAAAGGTAAGTGCTATCACTGCTAGAGCAAAAAGCCAGTAGAAACTTGCTAATATATTTGCTAGACATTAACAGCAGAAAGACTACAACACTTAGCCAGATTTTAACACAGTAGAAGCTTTTTTGTGGTTGTTTCTAGTACAAGGTTGAACCACAGTGGAATAATAATAGCCAGATTCTGTTCAAAAATTCAAAAAAATACAATGTACTTACTGTAGAGTGAAGCAGCTGGAGGGAGTTGGTTTCTCTTGGATCAAGAGGTAGAAAACTGATTTTGAATTTGAATCCACAAAGGGTATAGTAGCTGGAGAGTAAGCAATATAGCAGTTGTCTTGTCTAAAATATCCAGATCTGTAAATGATAAAAAACGTAAATTACCTGATGCTTATCCATGAAATGAGTATTGCTGCATTTAAATTACAGAAAAGCATGCATAGTTTGACGTGCTTTGTGGGCATGCAGATGCTGACTGTTGGCAAAGATCACACTATTTGTTCCCTTCTTACGACATATTAGCATTGTCTTTTCAAATGTATACAGTATTGATTTACAGATTACTATAATCTGATAATATACTCAACATAGAAGATATACAATTTTATGGGTTTTCTAGTATGAGCAGTTGGCTGTTATTATTCAAAGGAATTCTTGTGAATATAATGCTAGCCTTGTTAAAGTGCAATTGTCTGTGGCTAAAAAGGCTAATAAAGGTGCTGTCAAGGATGGGTGGACTGTTGTTCCCCTTTACAAAAGAATAAGAGTCCTACCTAACCACAGTACAGTCTTTGTACCCACTGGTGGGAAATTCACTTTTCATCACCTAAACTTAATGCTATTTTCATGACTTCTTTATATTTATTTATTTGCATTTGATCACTGGGAAAGCCTGACTGGGCAGATACCCATTTTCAGTGGAGGCCCAGGGAGAAAAGCTCTGCATACAATAAAAAGACTATATATACCTTACAGTAACAGAATTACATCTAGAAAAGTTCCCACATACAATAAAAAGGAGTTTGCATGCATTACATCGTATAACCGTGTTGGACATCGGTTATATCATTAGAGAACAAGTTTGAACAATATTTACAAAATAGTAGATGTTCCTTCAGGAGATTATTAGAGATTAAAAGAGATACTTGTGCCAGGTAGAGGGGGATGGGAGATAGTATTATCCTGGCCCATTACATGTGCAGAGCCAGGTGTTTGTAAAGTGAGATTTGAGTAACTTTTTAAAGATGGAGGGGTTTTCTACAGATCTGTTAAAGAGTCTGGTATTGCATTCCACATTTTTGCTACATGACTGGAGTAAAGTGAATTTCCCACAGTATTTTTGGTTTTGGTAACTGTAAGTAGTGTTTTGTGGGTAAAACAGAGTTAAAGGTTATTGGTGTAGGGTGTTATGTTTTGAATGGCTAGCATCTTATGAGGGTGGTGAACTATTTTGTGAGCCAGTGTCAGTTGATTATGAGCAGGTATGTGGGGAAGTTCTAACGAGGAGAGTTGTTTTAGTGAGTGACAATGGTGAGTCCTATATTTAGAGTTAGTTGAAAATGTTGCTATTTTGCTATAGTGTAATTCAAGCTTTTCAAGATCTGTTTTCCTTAGATTAGTGAGTATAGGGGAGGTGTAGAGGTGGGTGGAGAGGAGATGAGTTCTATCAGTGGATATCCTAGTACTATTAGAAATTGTTTATTTCTGTAGAGGATCCACATTTTTTGTGTACCTTTTTGACAGTTTATGCTATGTGTTAATCAAATCTCATAGTGTTAGCAATTACAACTCCCAGAAGTTTAGACTGTGTATCTGGTGTAATTATTGTGTTATCAGAAGCAATAATGGAAACAGTGGGAGGGGGTTTGGAGGCTCTGGTAGACTGAATGACCATAAGTTTGGTTTTATTAGGATTTAAAATGACTTGAGCATCAGTGAGCCAAGTTTTGATAGCAGTAAAGGACTTTTGTGTAGTGTCTTGGAGCTGTTGTATGTTTGGGGCAGAGCATACAAGTGTTGAATTGTTGTGTATTGGATTAAAATGTCTGTAGAAGTGTCTGTGCTAAGGTTATTGGTAAATAGACTGAATAGAAGGGGGCCTAATATAGATCTTTGTGGTACTCCTAATGTGACAGGGAGGAGGGGAGAATGCTGTTGCAATCATTTCACAGCTTGTTGATGTCCTGTTAAGTAGCTTTGGGACCAGTTGATGGCAGAGGGACTGAGGTTTAGGTCAATGAGTATGGACAATAGTTTGTGATGAAATACCATTTCAGAGAATGTAGGCATATCTAGCAAGACTGTTGAGACAATGTTTTCTTTATTTCTGTGGTGATTGATGGCATCATTGAATTTCGAGAGGGCAGTTGTGGTGCTATGATTGGGTCTAAATCCATGCTGAGATATAGTTAATAGGTTGTTTTTATTCTAAGGTAGTGGAGAAGTTGTAAGTGAATACATTTTTCCAGGATTTATATAGTGGGGATAGGATGGCCATGGGTCTATAATTTGATAATTCAGTTGATGTTCCACCTTTGTGTAGATGGATTATGTATGATATTTTCCAAATCTGTGGTACATATTGTTCAGAAATGGAGTGGTTGATGAGAATAGAGACAGGGTAAGTGATTGCATCTGCTGCTGTTTTGAAGAAATTGTCTGGTTGTTTGTTGGCTGCAGTTGCTGGCTTTAATTTTTTTAAGTGTTTTTTGGATAGTAGAAATAGGGATGAGTTGGAAGGAGAAGGGTAGTATTGCTATTGTTAGTTATAGTGGGTTTAAAGTATTGTCCTGGGGGAGTTGCTTTTTGAAAGTTTTAGAATATTTTCAGTAAAGTATTTATTGAATTGTTCTGTGATGCTACTAAGATTATTAGAGGTAGATGGGGGTAGTGGTGTTGTTGTCGTGGTTTAAGTAATTTTACTGCTGACAAAAAATGTTGACTTTTTTATGTTTTTGTTGTAAGGTTGTGTAATAATTTATTTTCTTTGTCTTATTTGGGTTTTAGCTTTATTCCTGAGTTGTTGAAATTCAAGGCAGTTTGAGCAGGATTTGTTAGTGTACCATAGGTCCCAGGCTTTGTTTCTTAGTTTTAGGAGTATTTTTGTTTCTTTGGAGAATCATGGAGTATAATTTGCTTTGGTCCAAATTTGCCTATTTGGGACGAAGTTAAGAATTCTAAGGAATATGTTGTTGAAATATTCCAAAGCTGAATCTAGGGGCAATTTCTTAAAGGGAGTCCATTTACATTGTTTCATGATTGATATAAGTGTATGGAAATTGAAGTTTTTCCTTCTGAAGATTTGGAGGTACTTGGATTGTGGATTTAGACGTTTCCTGATTAGTTAGGTTAGGATATGATCACTAAGGCTGTCAGGCAGACATCCAAAGTGTAGGGATTGTGATTCATTTTTTATGAAGTATCCCATCTAGGAAAATATTCTGTTTTGATTTTTTCTCTATTCTGGTGGGAGTTTGGGCTATTTGTGAAAAGCCGTAGAGGTTAATATGGTTAGTCGGTGTTTGGGAATTGCATGAGTACCGATATATATTAAAATCTCCCATGATAATGGTTTCTTAAGTAATGGTGTTAGATATCCAATTAAGGATATTCTCTAGGGTAGTGAGGTTATTACCTGGTAGAATATAGCACTCTATGATTACTAGGTGTGTGTTAGCATTAGTTTAAAGTTTGGATACTTGTATTTCAGCATTGTCCGAGTTTGTTGGAGATGTGTTTAGTGGCTGCAATGTGAGGATATTTTTGTATGATATGTCTATCCCTCCTTTTTTACCTATCCTATCAGCTGTAAGAATATTGTAACCTGGGGAGATGTCTTTGTCTTTTATGTGTGATTTGAGCCATGTTTCAGTTACGATGGCAATATCTGGTATGCAGAGTGAGAGAGTGGCATGTAGTTCTTTAACTTTGTTGATAATACTTCTAAGATTTAGGTTAATAAATAGTAAGTTGGAGGTTGAGTGAAAATGGTTGGGAGTAAGCTGGAATGGTGGGGTAAGTTTCTCTGTTTAGGAGGAAATATTTATAGGACCAAGGTTGGCATGCATATCACTGCTTAGTATTAGTTTGGAAGCTATTTTAAGTAGGGTGCTTAGATATTTATAGGTTCATAGATAGGTAGTAGGCTATTGGCCCTAGGGCCTATATAAGCCTAGCCAAAAAGTTTCCCTGGCTTTCGCCACCCAAGAAAATTATTTTCCTGTGCAGTTTGTTTATGGTATGTAAGGGAGATGTTAGTAGATATATTGTACTTAAATGTCCTATGAGTTGTTTATTCATTGATGGTGGTATTATAAATAGGAGGAGATATGTTTGTATATGGGAATGCATTTTGTTTTGTGAAAGGAGATGTAACCTTATGGTTTGGTAATGGTGATGGAATGAGAGTGTGATAGGAAGTGAGGTGTGCCTCTATGTAGAGTATTATAAGGATTATAATGTATAGTGGAATGCATTTATTTTTACAGAAAAAAACAAGATTCCATTTTATATTTAGGAGTTTGCTGTGTCTGCCAGGTATATTTAAAAGTAGGGTATAGGAAGAAGTATCTAGTTCAAAGGTTATAAAAGGAAGTTAATGGTAGTCTTTTTCTAGGGAAGATGGGGATAGATGCAAAACAGCTGAGAGCTATTGTAGGGGGAGAGGTAAAAATTAGGTTGGGAAAGAGATTGAAGTACTATATTTAAGGTTAATTGAGATGTACTGTTTGAGATATACTGTGTTTGAGGTTAATTGGGATGTCCTGTTGATTTGTTAGGTTCTGCTAGGTGGGGGTAGTTTAGTGAGGTTAAATGTAATTGAAGTGGGGGTCCGTGGGAATGAGGTAGGGTAGGGGAGTGGAGTGAGCCTGAGTGAAGAGAGGGTGAATGGAGCGAGTAGAGCCAAGATTCTGGGAAATAAATCTTATTTGAAAAAAAAAAAAGTTTGTAAAGTGGATAAACAGGTAAGTAACTGCACTGGGGTCACACTAAGGCAAGAATATTAAAAACAGAGTCGCAGATTGGAAGACAATAAAAATGTCTGTGGGTTAAACTTTGTTTTTCTTTTCCTTTTTAGTACCTCGCTTTCATCCCCAGCAGAGTGCTCACCAGTGCAGCACTAGCTAAGTAATATTTAAAGTAAGGAGACCTAAACACTTAATTTAGTTTATAGCGGACAGATTGCCTGGAATAATAATTTGGAAGACTCAGTTTTCAATCAAAAAGTAGAATTCATAATCGAATACATACATGCAATTCCATTGTGGCTTGCTGTTTTGTTTTTGTGGTAATCTTTACATATATTTAAGCAGCAAGCCATGCAGTGAAGGGGATAGTAATGGGTCCAGGATTCAAGCATTATCTACTCACTGCCACCTGTCCAATCGTGCATCTGCATTCAGTTCAAGCATATCCAAAAAATCTCATTTTAACAGTATTTTTGCTCGGGAGCTATATCCTCCTTTACCCCAAACTGGTTTTCTGTTGCCACACTCCCATGCTCTACATATCCTACCTCTAAGGTTGCACCAGTTTAGAAGTGGTATATGTGTACACTGAGGGTAGTTTTGGTTCTACTAAATCTCACAGAGGGAAGAGGTGGAGTTTATAAGAGGCCAGCAATTTGTATACAGCTGATTGGTGTTGTCAGCTTTTTGAGACTTAATGCAGAAGGCAAGCTAGAGGAGACAGGGATGCTGTGCTTTCACACCAGGAAGACATTAGACTTGGTACTTTGGTTTCTGTTTATAACCTATAAAACATTTGCTGTTTACTAAAGAAGAACAATTGATTCTGGCATGATATTTTTAATGTAATTCACAGAGAAGACTGATTTGGATACAAGTTGGTACAGTAAGAAAGAGTACTATGTTATATTCCCAGACCAGAAGTATTAAGCAGTTTGAGGATATCAAATAGTGATGTGCTATAAGTTGGTGTGTACGTGTGTGTGTGTGTGTGTGTGGGGGGGGGGGGGGCGTAGAGGTGTCTTTTGACCTTAGTAATATTTTTCTTAATTAAAGGTGTTGGTGAAAAGTGCAAATGGGATGATGCAAGCAAGAATGCAGGAAATGAAAGGACAAACCCATTTTGTAGTATTTGTGGATGATTTTATACTAATAGCATATGAAGTAGCAGAGTCGGTGTCAGTGGCAGAATTTGCTTCTTTTATGAGGGAATCTGGGTTGGAGTGTAATATGCACAAGAAGGTATTGATTATACTAGTATGACATAAGGTGAATGGAAGAACTCTGAATCATCAACAACCTCCTTTTACCTATTTTCTATATCAGGTTGCATCAACTGTTGCCACCTCTCTTGATTAAGTGCCACTGTCGTAACTTCTTTGAGAGTCATGCCTGACTGTCTCGGACCTTTTTCCTCCTAATGTCCATCCATCTCTTTGCAGAAAATCCTTGTTTTTTTTCCCTTCTTCTCATCTCTCCCAAATCTTTTTCACCAAATCATCTGCTTTCCTGCCCTTGTGTCCAAACCACCATAATCTATTCTCTTTAACCTTCTCTGGAATTAGAGCTACTTTTGCTTCTGTTCTAATGTCATCATTCAATTGTCTTTTCCACAGTGTACATCCTGCCACCTGTCTTAGTATTTCATCTCTCTCATCACTAGCTTCCTTAGCTGCTCACTGCCCAGATTTCTGTGCCACACAAAATGAACTGGTCATCCCCACTCTTTTACACGACTTACTGTTCAGCTTCTTTGGCATACTTCTGTCACACATTACCCCTAATGTTCTGTGTCAATTGAATGCAGCCCCTCTGATTCTAGTTTTGACATCCTCATTTAAACTTCTTTACTCCTTAACCAGTCCTCCCACATAGTTGAAGCTGTTAATCTGTTCCACTATTTTACCTTCTATCTCAGTTTTCAGCTTTTCCTGATTTCCCCCATTTGCTGCTATGACAAAGGCTTGTCTGTACTCATTTTATCCCATCTGCCTTCAGTCTTGCATTTTATTTCCTCCATTATTTGATGAAATTCCTTTTCTGAGTCTGCTTCTAATTCCATATCATCTGCATGCAGCAGCTTTATTGATCAGTCCCCTCCAGCTTGTTGACTAGCGAGCTGACACACTGCCAGGTTAGAAAGTTTTAATTTTATTTGGTAAGCGCTTTCACAGGTATTACTCTTGCTTCATCAGATCACTCAACATGTCAATTAAGATGTTATTTGAATATGTATGTATTTGTATTCAAAACTTGACAAAGATTTTATGTGGTGAATGAATTAGATCACTTTGATTGAATTTATGTGTGATGTAACAGAGTTACCATTGATACACAGAAGTATGAGAGCTTTCAAATGTTTAATTCTTAATTGATACTTATTGAGTGGTCTGATGAAGGAAGAGTAGTACTTGTGAAAGTGCTTACCAAATAAAATTAAAACTTTCTAAACTAGCCATATGTCAGCAAGCTTGTATTTATTTTTGTATCGTAATAGTGTTTTATTTTATTTTACTAAGGCATCATTAATCCTAGTAGCTGGTGTAATTTTTTGGTTTGTTTGCTAATATAGTTCATCACTAGTATGAGTAGCAGTGAGCTGAACTTTTCCTGCCTTTCTAAGCTAGTATAGTCCAGTTTTCAGGTTAGTGCTGAATTCAGGGCTGTGTTACAAGTTTCTGTGTTTGCCCATACCTTACTTGGATAGAAGGAAGTTTCTCTGTTCACTGTGAGAGAGGGAGTTTTCAGCAGCCTATCTGTCCCTGGAGGAGTGGTTTCAGCCCAGAAATTAGTAGTTTATTGGCCATTTGGGGCTAATTTCTATCTCTTTCATTTCCCTGCTATAAAACCCACATTTGCAAGGTTTTTGTGCTAGTATACAGCTCAGCAAGCTCCTGCCTGGTGCCCTGCAGAGTTCTACAACAGCAGAGAGACAAAAGAGAGACTTTGGAGTGATTAAGTATAATTTTTCTGCATTTTCTTGCTGCCTTTAGCTAATTCCACCTAAAACGCTAATTTTCTAGAGTTTCTGTGATTTAAAAAGCTTGTTTCAGCTACATATTGTACTTATTTTACTGCCTGCACTTTAACAAAGTCGTTTTTGTGTTTAAATTACCTGTTTAACTGTTGTAGGCTACACACTCAAGTGTGATAGCCATTTCTGTGCATTTTAAGTGTTTTTTTTATTGTATCTGCTTTATTTTCTGAAAAAAATATACTTGTTTTCCTGCCTTTCTAAGCTAGTATAGTCCAGTTTTCAGGTTAGAGCTGAATTCAGGGCTGTGTTGCAAGTTTCTGTGTTTGCCCATACCTTACTTCGATAGAAAGAAGTTTCTCTGTTCACTGTAAGAGAGGAAGCTTTGAGCAGCCTATCTGTCCCTGAAGGAGTGGTTTCCGCCCAGAAATTTGTAGTTTATTGGCCATTTTGGGCTAATTTCGATCTCTTTCATTTCCCTGCTATAAAACCCGCATTTGCGCGCCGGGCTGCGCTGGTTAGCTAGGGTATAAATATTCCCGGCTCCACAAAGTGTACTCATCAGTTTTTCCCTTGGAACTAGACAAACTTTCAACTTAAGCACTCAAACCATTCACTTCTCATACCGGCACTTGCTCAAAACTCATAGCAAGCACTAGTATAGCAAGCACTAGTAAACCTTAGACCTAGACCCCTCCCCTACACTGTAGAGAAGGACAAGGCTCTCTATTTGACCTTATCAGCCAATCAGTAAAACAGTTCACTATACCTATCCAGGCATGTCCAAAGGGCAGTTTCAGGTGTACTCTCCAGTCCAACTGGTGAATCTGAGCATTTTTTGGCAATGTTACAATTACCTCATGTACACAGACAACCCTCTCCTCCTTCCACCAAAAACTAATACATATGAGAGATGCAATTATACAGCCAAACTGGAGGCTAAGCTCTCTCAACTCAAGACTAGACCAGGCAGTCAAGAGGAGAAGGGAATTACTTGCATCACACCACCAGTCTCACATAGATCTATGAAACCAGCACTGGCAAAAACACACATAAATACACGAAAACCTACTCGGAGGCTCTAAATTAAAATCTGCAGAAGCAACAGAGACCTCCAAAGCAGACATCCAAGCAACCTCCACCCCCCCAACACAAACCATGAAACACATACTTTACAAAACCAGTGTGCCACACAATCACAGCCCTTAAAGCAAAATAGTATACCCAACACACTAGTAATAGGTGACTCTGTAGTCAGGCACACTGACATCCCACTCACTAGTCTGAACAAGGAGAAGGTTACTGTTAGCTGCCTGTCGGGTGCCAGGATCCACCACATAACACAAGCACTCAGGTCACTCCAGAACAAGTACAAATATGACTCTGTCATTGTCCATGTTGGTGAGAATGACCTGAGCTGTACCGCCCTGGACTACATGAAAAGAGACATGGAGGAGCTCTCTGATCACATAGCCCAGGCTTGTATGACCCTGACCCTGAGTAGTATCCTGCCCTCACCAAGAATGATACCATGGTATAGAGAAACAATTATCAATTTCAACAATTGGCTAAGCTTCTGGTGTCATTCAAAGAGGATCCATTGTCTGTCAGCCTGGGATGACATGCTCAACAAGCCACGCTGCTTCGTTAGAGACTGCTTGCACCTGCCACCCTTAGGCTTTCTAATATTGGCCAAGGATCTTGCCACCCACCTAGTGCCTTTTTTAGGCAAGGCTCAAAAGACAAACCCACCGCCATAAATAGCACAAGTAACAAAAAACTGAGAGTTGTTTGTTTGTCTTTTCAACTTTTCCCAGTTAGGGGTCGCAACAGCGGAACTCTGGTCTGCTAATGATTGGTGGCAGATTTTTATGGTGCCGAGTTGCCAGCCTGACGCCCAACCTTCAGCGAAGGCACATCCATTCACGCATGTCATTCAGAGGCCACTCATCTGTGGGAAGACATGCAGACTCCACACTGAAGGCACTCCAGCCGAAAATCGAACAGGAGAACCTCTTTCTGTGAGGCAATAACACTACTGCTGCACCACCACGGATTTATGCTACTCAATGCCAGAAGTCTAAACCTCAAAATGCACGCACTCGAGGCACTCCTCAGTATGGAGAAAATCGATATATGTGCAGTAACAGAAATCTGGTTTAAGGCTCCAGAGAGCACCACAGCACTACCAGGCTACAACTCATACCATACACTTTGGCCACAAAACCCAGACCAAAACACAAAAGGTGGAGAGTATCCATATTCATCAAGGATACCCACACCTCCAGGTTAGTGGCACAGCACGATGCTTCAGAGATCATCCACATGCAACTAACAATGGGCAAAACTGCTATTCAAATTATAGCTTGCTACAGATCATCCACCATGTCCCAGGACCCCCACTCCACATTCCTGGAAACACTGGGAAACATAAAGGTCCTACCAAACACCCTGATGTTGGGTGATTTTAATTACCCAAACATTAACTGGGAGAACTACTCAAGTACAAACTCCCTTGCCCAACATTTCCTAGAATATATAAACTCAAATGCCCTGGATCAACTGGTCAACACCTCCACCAGAGGTGACAACATATTGGACCTGGTCATCACCAACATGGGCGACTGGTGTTCCACACCGGAGGTCAACCCCTTGCTGGTTAGATCTGACCAAAAACTAATCACTCTGGATATCCACATTCCGCCACCACCCCCGGTCAAAGAAACCACAGTGAAAAACTTTTTAAAAGCAAACTTCATGTTACTTAAGACCGATGTGGGAAGTTTTAAAGCCCCCATGTTAAAGGATAACGATGTCCAAGCTGCAAAATCCTTTACTAATGCACTCTACGGGCACCTACAAGAATGCATGGATCGTGCTATCGCAAACAAAACCAAGACTCTCTCCTACAAGAAAAGGAAACCAGTCTGGTGGACCCCTGCTATAAACAAGCTATACAATAGGAGGAGGAAACTAGTACAGAAAAGAGTAAAATCCCAAGAAGGGAAGACATCCCTGATCAGTATCAGCAAGAAACTACGTTCCCTCATAAAATCATCCAAGGCTAGCTTCGAAAGAAAAATTGCCTTGGCCTCCAAAGATAACCACAAGGCATTCTTTAGCCATGTCAAGAATCTAAGTGGCAATTCTCAGATTTGCTCAGAGTTGGTGCAGAATGGCACAAAATACACTGAACTGACCGATATAGCCAACATCCTGGCAGACAAGTTCAGTGCAAACTTCACCCACCTCTCACCCCCAAAAAGGCCCATAACTATACCAGGAGAATGTAGTGCCCCTAAAATCACAGACACTCAGGTTAAAACAGCCCTCTCCAAAGCCAAAAATACAGCATCAGTGGGACCGGACAGTGTCCCAGGCTACGTCCTACATGAGCTCAAAGATGAACTAACCCCTCACCTAAACACACTGTTTAAACTCAGCCTCTCCACAGGCTATGTACCCACAGAGTGGCGCACAGCAATGATTATTCCACTCCACAAAGGTGGAGCCACAACAGACCATGAGAACTATCGCCCTATAAGCCTGACTAGCTTGGTCTGCAAAGCTACGGAATGCATCATCATGGATATCATTAACAGAAACATTGGAAACATCCAAACACTGGACCCTATCCAGTTCGGCTTTGTTAAGGGCAGATCATGCCTCCTAAACCTGGTGGACTTCTTTGAGACAGTTACCAAGGCTATAGATGAGGGAAAGGTGGTCCAAACAGCCTACCTAGACCTTGAAAAGGCCTTCGACACCATTCCCCACTCAGGTATTACAGACAAGCTCACCAGACTGAACATAAACCCCTATGTCATGAGATGGGTTGCCAAATGGCTCACGGACAGAACCCACATGGTAAGTGTTGTGGGAGCTAGGTCCGACTCTAAACCAGTTACAAGTGACGTTCCCCAGGGATCAGTCCTAGGACCCCTCCTGTTTGGCATATACTTCTCAGAGGTACAGGCAAGCACAGGAGGACTATGGCTGACCATGTTCGCAGAAGACTGCAAACTAGGGGCTATAATTGACTCTCCGGCTGACATAGACATCCTCCAAAAGGGTCTCACTGAGACAGATACCTGGTGTCAAAACCAAGCTAAATGCCAAAAAGTGCATAGTCATCCCCTTTGGAAAAAACAAAGTACCCACAAACTACCACATAGTAGTAGCCCCCTACATACGGAAGACGTAATAAGGGATCTGGGGACCCAAGTAGATAGTAACCTCTCCTTTGATAATCACATTGCCAAAGTGGTTAGAAAATCATTCTATGTGGCCCACCTAATCACAAAAGGGTTTGCATCCAGATCGAAAGAGGTCATTGGGCCCCTCTATGCATCACTCATCAGACACATCATAGAGTACAATGCCCCATTTGGGATGTACCTTACAAGACACCTGCAACAACTGAAAAGACCACAGAAGTACCTCACCAAGAGGATCACTGGCCTCAAGCAGATGCCCTATGCAGCTAGGCTGAAGAAACTCCAGCTGTACTTAGTTGCATACCACCTACTCAGAGGTGATCTCTGCCTGACATACAAGGCCATGTAATTGATGGACATGCTCCACCTAAAGAAAACCATATCCCCTCAAGCCACACGCTCCAGGGATCTAAACCTCACCACAACAATAAACAGGACATGCTGGAGGGATAGATTCTTGTCCCAGAGACTTCCCATGCTCTGGAACAAGATTCCAATCTACATTAGGCAGAGCTCCTCAATAACTGTCTTCAAGAGAAACCTTGACGAGTGGATGGGAAACAGAAAGTTTACCCCAGAGATCAATTCAATGGCTGTGCTGGACAGAGGCACAGGGAACTAATCTAAGGGTGTGGCGAAAGCCAACACATTCTTGCTAGGTTTATAAATGCCTTCAGGCAGATAGCCTAGTACCTACCTATGAACCTATGAGCCCCAGTTCCTACTGGAACCCCCTTTGTTAGTCCAGACACAGGTACTTGTCACATGGTCTTTGTACTTAGCGTGCGCGGATTCTACTAGTGCTTCAGGGATTTCTAACCATCACAGGATTGCCCTAGTCAGCTTTTCAGGGACCTCATCATTTGATTTCTTCAAGTCTAGGAATATCTAGTTGGACTCCATTATCTCTGTCAGTACAAGCATCGAGTCAGTTGTACAGTTTTCTGATCTGAATCTGCAGTGCTCATCTCTGATCCTACTTTCTACTACTTCACATGTTCTTTTTTTAATCACTCTCTTTCTCCAGAGCTTTCATGTAAAGTAACTGGAGTATGAAACCTCTATACTGCCCATAGTCATAAATGTCCCCTTTGTTCTTATACAGTGGCACTAGAACACTTATTCTACAATCATTTGTAATGCACCTTTCTCTGTCTCATTACAGCCGAGTGCACCTTCAGGCATTCCTGCATTTACCTCCTCCTACTGCACTTCTAGGTGTCAAATATTGCTTGTTCTTATTTGCATTAATAATTCCAAAACCATGCTACATACAAGGTATCAGTATATCTTATCTTGAAATGTACATGATGACAATCACAATTGTATTGATATTTGACCTCTGTCAATGAGTATTTGTTAGAACTGTAAGGTGATAACTTAATTTTTTAAAGGCTCAAGCCACAGTCACTGAGAGTTAAAGGTGCACACTCAAAAAAGCTGTACTGAAGGGAATGAGCTATACTGCTATGAGTACCCTGAGAAGCCATTTTTCCTCCAGCTCACCCAATGTTTTGATCACAACTGCTGGGACTTCATCTGAGCATGTGTCTTTCTCTTGCTTCATTTTCCTTTGTGCTTGCTGTTCTTACTTCTTATAGGGTGGGCTTGTCTTCTTCTCACATTGTAGGCTGTGTATGTTACGTTCTTCATTCAAATGCTTCTGAAAATACTCTTTCCATCTGCCCTTAATGTCATATGGTCTGGTGGGGCAGGTTGTTGCTGGCATTCCTTATAAATTGTGTCTGGTGACTGTCTGTTTATCATTTTGTCTTTGTCTTGCAACCTGGTAGAGTTTCTTTATGGAATCTGATGAGTCAGGTCACTTGCCATGTCAGAAGTTTGTAGCGTACCTCTCATGCCTTGTTATTTGTTATACCAGCACTCCTCTTCACCTTTTTGTTAACCAACCAGTATTTCATCTTAGCCTGATCTTTTCTATCTCCGACTTTCCTGTACTCCTCCTCTATTTTGATAAGTTCCTGAGCTTCTGCATTCCACCTCCAGCTTTTCTAAAGCATCTTATTTCTATATCTGGCTCAACTTTGTTTTATGGTCTTCATTCATACTGTTTTGAGATGCTGCCATTCTTCTTTGATGTACCCATTCCCTCTTCTCCTTCTTCTTGAGATGCTAAAGCTCTAAGTATTTACTTGAGCTGTTGTGCTTTCACTCCATTTAACTTCAGGTCTTCAGCCAAGTCTTTGTTGACCTTAGAGTCTTCTCTGACCACTATGTGCAGCTAATTGTGACCATCAGTAGTTTATACCATGAGATAGCTCTTTCTGTAGGAATAACTATGCAATCTCTGATTCTACCCCAATGCCCTTTCCTTAATATGAGGAATTCTAGCTCACTTGCAAGTTGGCCACTCTCACATGTGATCTTGTGACGGTCTCTTGCTGAACTATGTGCTGGCCACAATCAAGCTGTTTGCTAAGCAGAAGTATAGAATTGTACCTCTTTTATTCCTGTTGCTGTGCCCATGTAGAACCAAATAGTCCCTGTATCATGTTCTGTCTCTCTCGGTATGAGCATTCAGGTTCCCCATTATCAACACCAACTCATATTGTCATGATTTATTTAGTACATCCTGAAACTGCTACCTGAATGCACTCTTTTTCCTTGACAGTGTAACTCTGCTGTGGAGCATAGGCTATGGTTATGAATACTGGCCCATCTTTACATTAGAATCTGTTTGCTATGGCTCTGTAATTAATTCCGATGACATCCTTCACTGTTTTCAGAAGACTCTCCCTCACCACAATTTCAATTCAATTTCTAATCTGTCCTCCTATTGAGTACTAGACTTTGGATCCAAAACCAAGTGGCTTTGCTGAAATAAACTTTCACCTTGTGTCTGGTTACACAGTGTTTCCAGTCTCTTACTTGCTATCATGTCATCCACTTCTAAGCTGTGCCCTGTCAGTGAACCTGCAGTATTGTAATCCTTAGATTATTTTTGGCATGTTGATTGGTTTCACTTGAAGCTTTAGCTCAGCAGAGCTATCCCATATAACCCAGATTGGGCAACTGGACATCATCTGGCAAGTAGTTTATTGGCTCAGGGCTGCAGCATTTTATGGCAGACATATACTGGCCAAGAGAGGCACATGGACACCTCCCACTATTAGTGAGGATCCCTGGCATAGGTGAGAGTAGACTGGATCGTCAATCCACTAATCAGCAACAAATATGCATGCCCATTTTTCGCAGCATTATTCATCACAACCATACATCTCAACTGTACAGATTTTTGCCTCATATTTTTGGTGTGTTCCTCCCAAAATCTGTACTTTTCTGGCAAATAGCTGAGGACTTGAAGTCATTAAATGATAAACATCTGAGTTTAAGACTCCACATCCTACAGAAAATTCATGTTGATGCAAAATCAATATTTAAAATCTGTTCTTATTTGTCCCCCTCATCATTTTAGGCTTTGTCCAGATTTTTTGCTCTAAGAGGTTAAGAGGTATGAACACAACCAAATCACCTAGAATCAGATTTACACAATCGGGCATGATACAGTGTCATCTGAAAATAAAAGAAAAATCTGGGTAAATACTTGAGATTTTATTCACAAGAAAAAATGGAGGAATCAAAGAACAATTTGATGGAAGCCTTGAAGAGCTGGGCAGAATATGTATCCAGAGATGAATAATCAGTGTTATATAAATGATATCAATCCCTATGGTATTCTATCTTTTAGGCTCACACTCACCTTTTATAAGGGAAGACGGGCTTGCAGAGTTCATGGAGATATGTTCATATGGAGGTGAAAACTCTACGGAACAACAAGACTAAAACAAGGGTAGGCAAATAGAAGCAGACTGCAAATGCCATGTTTTCAAAGGCACATGATAATTCACAGTGGCTGTAGCAGGGGAATAGGCAAGGACAGATCAGTGAGATTGAAGCTGGAGTTGGATCAAAACAAAAGGGGAAGGGGAAATAGTATACTGGATTAGAGAATGATTTTAAAGAGAGCTGGTATATGTAGGGTATGGGAGACTGGGAGGGGAATTAAAGGAAAGTATGTACGTTGAGACTTGGAAGAATGATAGTAGGGTATGGTGAATAGCAGAAGACTGGTATCAAGAGGTTAGAACAAATTTGAAGAATGGACAGTAGAATGGGAAATAAAAGTAAAGACCTCCTAAATATGGAAAAGTGAATAGGGATTAGGTCTGGAATACAGTTGGGAATATGTATGGCTAAATGGGTGGTAAGAAAGCTTGTGGATGCCAAATGGTGGTTCAAGAAAGTAACCAAAACATGAAAACTAAATATGTAATGTAGCAGGAATGCTTGAAGATGGGTATAGGAGGAAGATTGTATGGAAATTTATTTTATTTTATTTATTATTCCCGTTTTTCCAGGAAAATTCACACTGAGGCTTGGGGAGAAAAGCTCCACAGCCAATTGTAATAGTAGTACATATACAACATACAGAATACTCAGGTAATATTTAGCAGCATTACATATAGAGCTCCATGAGAACTATTGTTGAAAAAGGAGTGAGAGATGAAGCTAAGGGGAATTTGGCAAGGAGGTGCAATTAATTACATTTTATAGATGTTGAAGGGTTGGCTATCTGTTAATTAAAAATTGAGATTGCAGTATTGTTGGGCTTTACTTTATCCCACAGTACAGATATCTAGGAGTTAGTATGCACAAGTAATAGGGTAATAGGGGCATACACCTTTATCATAAGGATGCAGGGATATAAATCTTCCTGCAAAACTTTTTTCTAAATAGTATTATCATTTCAAATTTGGAGCACTTTTAACATAGCTCTTTTATGATTACATTAAAAGTATCAATCACATAAAGGTTGCATTTTAGTTGCAGTGCCAGTTAATGCATATATCTGGGACATATAAATGAGCAATAAGTATTTGGAAGAAGGCAGTGTATGAATGGGAAGGAATTTTTCAGGAAGAAGTAATACACACAGGACTTTTGTTTCCTGGGGGGTACAAAGTTATGTGAAAGAAGGAAGGAAATATTTGTATTTTCGTGGGTTGCTCAAGAAGAAGCTAGGATGTGAAAAAATGAAAATACAAGGAGCTTCTGTTTCCTGGAGATGATTAAGATATGTGAAAGAAGAGGTAACATTCTTATACAAGAGGTTGTATAGCTAGAAAATGATAAAGTATAAAGAAGAGAAGGAGATTGGCATGATAAAAGGGAACACAGAAGTGGTAAGAAGGGTAATAAGGAAATACTACATAGCTGCAATGTAGAATAAGGGAAGAACCAGATTGAAGCAACTTTTGAACACCTTATAGAGTAACAAATTATATTTAAAATGGAGAAAGCATGCTTTATGGAATGGTATATATATATATATATATATATATATATATATATATATATATATATATATATATATATATAAACACAAGCCTGCCAATGCAGAAATTTGAGTAACGATTACAAACATCCTTTCTACTACAACATGGAATGAAGTGGGAGATGATGATGATGATATGAATGAATGTATGCTTTGTCATTTATTAAGTAGGAAAACTACCTTTAAACAAAAATGGTGAGAATTCTGCCCTTCTTGACACTTAACCTAACCTCAGTAATACTGTTATAATAATTACTGTCCGTTGAACAGTTAAATGATTCCACATAGTCTCATTCTAATCACAGGCAATTTTCACATTTCCCTTGTTTGATAATGGAATAAAAGAATAGTTGTATAAAATCTTACCATAACCATAGACGCCCTTCTCTTTCATGTTGTAGTATTCTTACTGTGGGATTCTCTGTCTCAGGTGACCCGAAGTCTGCTCCTATACAAAAGCTTAACCCTGGTAGCTGTTGGTATGTGGCATGTTACACACAGGGCCATAAACCAGGAGCCTTAAATATGATGTTTGCACGCACAGACCTCAGAACTAACTGCCCAGTTGGACAGTGGACTAGGTAGAGCCAAATTATGTCCTCCAGACTGGTCAAATGCCATAGACTGCCCAGTGTGACCATAGTTTAGGAGTTGCCCTAGTGTGCCCCATAGACTGGTGAAAGGAATGCAGGGGGATGGTGGGAGGGATGGAATACTGCAACATGGAAGAGAAGGTTATCTATGGTTATGGTAACATTTTACACAAGTATTCTATGTCCTTCTATTCCTATGTTGTAGCATTCTTATTGTGGGAGAGTACCACAGCTTAGGAAGGGTGAAGGGTGGAGGTAAAGGTAGCTGATTCCAGAAATCCCTGCAGGAATTCCCTAGCAAAACCTGCTTTGGCTCTGGAGGTATGATCCAAAGTGTAGTGTCTGGTAAATGTGTGTATAGTGCACCAGGTGGCTGCCTCCAGGATGGAGGCTGTGTCTAGGCCCCTGAAGAAGGCCTTGGAGGATGCTACAGCCCTAGTAGAATGTGTCCTTACCCTATGAAGTAAATCCTTACCATGGTAGGAGTAGCAGAAGCAAATAGTTTTTCTGATCCAACAAGAAGTAGTTTGTTTGGAGACTGTATCCTTTCACCCCAGGGCCCTGGGCAAGGCAAACAGCTGATTAGATTTTCTAATGGTCTTAGTATTCTCCAAGTAAAATCTTAGTTGCCTGTGAACATCCATGGAATGGAGAGTCCTCTCGCTGTCATTGGTAGGAGAGGGAAAGAAGGTGGGCAGGTGAATGGACTGATTTAATGATAGCTCGTTGACCACTTTGGGCATGAAGGAAGGGTTGGTGTGCAGGGTTACCCTATCTTTGTGGAAGATAGTGTAGGGGGGCATGCCATGAGACCCTGTAACTCTGATACCTTTCTGGCTGAAGTGAGAGCTATTAGTAGGATTGTTTTCCATGTGCACATTTGTAGTGATACAGAACTAGCTGGCTGAAATGGGGCCAGTGTGAGTTTTTCCAGGATGAAATTTAGGTCCCAAGACAGCGGGATAGGCTTCCTCAGTGGTCTGATGTGCAGGAATCCCTTCAGGAACAATTTAACATCTAGCCTGGAGAGTAAAGGAGGGTCTAACGGTAGGCAGGCAGAGACAGCAGAAAGGTGCACTTTCACTGACTAGTATGACAGGCCTGTCTTGATAAACTCACATACATATACTAGGACAAGAGGTACATTCACTAGAATGGGATCCCTAAGCCTTTGGGAACACCATTTGGAGAATCTTTCCTAATTTAGAATGTAGGATCTCCTTGTCTTAGGTTGCCTGGCCTCCCTCAGGACAGAAAGCATGTCCTCAGAGTAGTGGTGTCTGAAGGGTATTAAAAGTTTATCACCCAGAGTGTTAGACACAGCATCTCCAGATCAGGGTGGATGAGAGTTCCCTTCTGCTGTGCAGGTAGGTCCAGCTGTGGGGTAATTTGTGATGGTTGCCCTTGGTGAAGGCTAGTAGGAGGGGGAACGAATGCTGCCTTGGCCAATAGGGAGTTACCAGCAAGATTTCTGGATTGTCCCTCCTGATTTTCAGGAGGACTTTTTGAATGAGGGGAAAGGGAGCAAAGGCATACAGAAATCATCCCTTCCATGAGATGGTGAAGGCATCCACTCTCCAGGCTAGAGGGGAGGGGTCCTTCATACAGAAGTTTCTCAGTTGTCTGTTCTGGGGGAAGGCAAATAAGTCTATTTGAGGTGTGCCCCACTGGTGGACAATGTCTAGAAAAACTTCTCTGTGCAACATCCACTGATGTAGAAAGAATGACCTGCTGAAAGCATCCACTTGGTGTTTGTCCTGGGATGGGATGTAGATTGCCTGCAGAGATAAGTTGTTTTGTGAGGCTAGGTGCCAAATCTGCATTGCTAGCCTGCAGAGGAGGTAAGATGTGGTCCCCCCATTTGTTGATGTACCACATGACCGTGGTGTTGCCTGTGAAGATTTGAAGGGGGAGGAAGGCTTTAGGGCTAGATAAACTGCAGTCATGTCCCATACATTGATGTATTTTTTCAGGAGGTGTGCCTGCCAGTGTTCTTGCACCTTGAAGCCCTTCATGTTAGCTCCCCAGCCCAGATCTGTGTGCATATGTTGTATTGGTGTAGGTGGTGGTAGAGGAAGGCCTGGGTTCATTTGAACCTGTTGAATCCACCACTGTAGTTCTGACTTAAGGCAGTGTAGGAATGGGATCTGGAAGTCTAGAGGGTGGCTGTGTCAGGACCATACATTCTTTAGATACCACTGTAGCTTCCTCGTGTGCATCCTGGCTAGTGGAAGCATGGGAATAGTGGTTGTCATAGAACCTAGAAGTCGCACAAATTGTCTTGCTGACAGTTGATGGGTCCAGATAAGATCCTGGAAATGGCCTGTTAGAAAATGCATTTTATCTGGAGGGAGGAATGCCTTCATCGGGTCTGTTTGGATCTTGCATCACAGGAAAGTTTTGTCCTGCTCTGGTGCAAGGGAAGATTTGGGGAGGCTGAGGGTGAATCCCAACCCTTGTAGTAAAGACATGGAAAACTGCAGATTTATTTTTAGGATGCTTTCTCTCTCTCTGTCAGAATGAGTATGTCATCAAGGTAGGGATAGATATGAATGCCCTTGGTCCTGCAATAAGCTATGGTGGGAGCTAGGCATTTGGTGAAGACCCTGTGTGAAGTAGACAAACTAAAGGGCAAGGCAGTAAATTGAATATGAGAAAAGATCCCAGCAAAACCTAAGTACTTTCTGTGAGTGGGCTGTATAGGGATCTGGAGGTAGGCCTCCTTTAGGTCTAGAGTGGCTATGAACACTTGGGGTGGCAGTAGTGGAAGGAGGATCTGAAGGGATAACATTCTGAAGTAAGGGACTTTTAGGAAGAGGTTTAGTAAAGACAAATCCAGGATTGGCCTCCATGGTCCATCCTTTTTCGGTACCAGGAATAGTCTTGAGTAGAAACCTTTTCCTTCTTGCCCTGAGGGGACATGTTCTATTGTTCCATGAGCCAATAGATCCTGTATATTGTGAGGGATAAGATGAAGTTTTTTTTGGGGGGAAAAGGGATGCCCCGTGGTGTGAGTTTTTCTTTCAAGACAGAAAATATCCCCTTTCTACTATTGCCAGGACCCGGCAGTCTGAGGTGATAGTTCTCCAGAGGGGCAGGTAGAGGGGGAGATGGGCAAGGCAGTCACACATTGTTGGTACCATTTCTGTTCTGAAAGGGCTGTCTGTGGGTTGACTGAGAAGTAGTGGGCCTGGAAGAGGTTTACCTCCTGTTACCCTTTCTATGGCTGCACGAAGAAGGGGTAGCAGTGGAAATGGTTCTGTGGACATAGGAAGTCTTGGCTGGATAATTTCTGTAGTATTTTAGTATAGTAGACACTAGAAGGTGCTTAATGTCTAGTAACTCCTTGCTATTCTCCTGAAGGTTCTTAAACAGTTCAGCAGACTGTTTAACAAACAGGAGGTTGTGATCTAGTGAAGCATCTAGAATTTTAGATTTAAAATCTTCAGGCAATGGTTGTAGCTGGAGCCATGAATATCTGCGAAGCACAGATGCAACAAATCTTGCAGAGGCCTCTGCTGCATCATAACTGCATCTAATGGAGTCTCTGGCTACTTGGGATGCCAGGGCCAGCTTTGGTGCTACTTCTATCTTGATGGGAGAGTCAGGATACAAGTGTAGATGCTTGGGATACCACGTCCAGGGCATACTTAATCATATGGATTTGGTAATTAATGGCTCTGACGGCTAGGGTGGAAGAGGTATAAACCTTCTTACCCAGCTTGTTCATGAAGTAGCTGAAGCAGGCCGAGGGCTAAGCACTGGGGTAGTGGAGGGTGAGGAGGCTGAGGGCCTAAGGGCCATGAAGGCCTGCATCAAGGACTGAGTAAATGATTGCCAGTCAGGGATTCCTTCTGAAGAGGAAGAAAGATGTTTGGTTTTTTGCTTTCTTTGAAAGGGGTAGCTTTGGGAGAAGGCCTAGTTATAAGGGCCTCAGCTAATGAAGAGGATTCTGATTCCTGCATCCCAGATGGGCATCCAATGGAGTCTAGTTCCCCCTCGACTTTGGTAGAAACCGATGTCTGAGTGACCTCCGCAGATGTGCTGGCTGGTACTTCAGAAGCAGCTTCCTCAAGGGGAGCAGATGAAGTAGACTGTGCTAGCGTGTGTCCCTCAACTCCTAAATCAGCAGCTGTCAGGGCATCCAGTAGAGGGGCAGCGGTAGTAGGCCATGAAAGCTTGGCCTTTTTCCGAGGTGGCTCCACCTGGTCAGCTGACTCGGGATCCATCCTAAGTGCTAACTTTTTAAGTCTCTGGTTTGCCAGGTTTAGATTAAGAGCAGCCAGATGGCTTCTATGCATTTGTGGGACAAAGGATTGGCAAATGGCACAGGAATATGGTTGTTTTCCCAGCCTAAACAGAATATGCAATGGTCATGGGTGTCCTTATTCGGAATTTGACTTCAGCATCAGCATTTGGTCTTCTTAGCTGACATCGGTTAAGAACAAAACAGCTAACCAAGATCAAGCAATAATAAATGTTAAGAATTCCCAAATGGGGTACTTAGCTTTAAACATCTTGATAGTAGAGGAGCAATGTGATCGATCTGACATCCGACTGCGGCAGAAAAGTTCTGAGGTCTGTGCGTGCAGACGTCACATTTAAGGCTCTTGGTATATAGCCCTGCGTGTGACATCCCACACATCAACAGCAACCAGGTTTAAGCTTTTGTATAGGTTCCAATGTTTGGGTCACCTGAGGTGGAGAATCCCACAGTAAGAATACTGCAATATGGGAATAAAAGGACATCTTTGCTTACTAAGGAGCTTAAAAATTATTTAAAAAAAACTACTTTAGGAATAACTGTCAAAATGAAATCACATATAAACTGGTGATAGTGTGATCACTGTCCTTGAAAGAAAACTTTTTTGTCATCACACCCATACAGCTAGACAGTCTGTAAACTGTGGAACCCAAGTCAAATCCAGTATTGCCCTTAGGGATATTGTAGTCTTCTCTTTTAAATTATGCAGTTATCATTCTTCAGATAAGACATTATTCTGTGGCCCCATCTGCCTGACTTGGTGGTAGCTTAGGTGGATGTAAAAGATCCCATGGCAGATACTGAAAAAGTATGGGTACTTTATTGCACATATCTTTTCACCAAAGTCCACATAGCTTGATATCAGTTCTGATGAAGTCCAAATAACATTGGATGAAAGCATTTAACTGGGTTAATAAATAATTGCTTGCTGTAACATCAAGCAGAGTGGGCTTTGGTTATATGTTGTTTCTTTCTGTAGATAAGGGTTAGTTGGGCATATTTTCACAACATACATCATACATGCTTAGCAAAATACAGAAATTAAACAGTTATAGTAGCACAGAGATAAATGAAATTATACATATTAATAGTAAAAAAAGAAAAAAAGTTAAGTAATAATCACCCACTCCTTCTACCACAACCATATCTTCTGCTTCCCCATTATCAAAGAGCAGTCCCACAATTTGTTGTGTAAGTCCTCACAGCTTATTAACCATGATATCCGAGCTGCACCAGCTACTGTTTTATCATAAACATTAATTTGAGCATTTATGAGCATCATAAAAATGTACATTAGATGATACCTCATAACAGAAGATATTCCTACAAGCTTATAATCATGTAATACTTGAGTTCAGAAAATCTGTACTGTAAGACAATATAATAAAGCATCTTTCATAGATTCTTCATGGGAAGACAGTTTACAAAGCCTATTCTCCTTTTGCGGTGGTGCAGTGGTTAGCGTTTTCGCCTCACAGCAATAGGTTCTCCCGTTCAATTCTCGGCTGGAGTGCCTTCTGTGTGGAGTCTGCATGTCCTTCCCATGGTCAAGTGACGTTAAAGACATGCAGGTAGGTGCATGCGTTAATGGGCATGCTTTCTTTGAAGGTTGGGCGTCGGGCTGGCAACTCGGCACCGTAAAAATCCACTGCCAATCATTAGCGGACTAGAGTTCCGTTGTGGCGACCCCTAACCAGGAAAAGCCAAAGGACTTTTATTCTCCTTAATCTTAAATTTCATCAGTACTTTAAAAGGTAGTCTAACTTGCACTTCTTCTTCTTTCGGCTTTTCCCGGTTAGGGGTCACCACAGCGGATCACCTGTCCGCTCATGATTGGCAGTGGAGTTTTACAGTGTTGAGTTGCCAGCCCGGCTCCCAACCTTCCACAGAAGGCACACACACACACATGCACTCACTCACACCTAGGGCCAATTTAGAGTGTCCAATCCACCTGCAGCATGTCTTTGGGATGTGGGAGGAAACCGGAGCACCCAGAGGAAACCCACGCGACCACAGGGAGGACATGCAGACTCCACACAGATGGCACCCCAGCCGAGGATCGAACCAGAGAATTTCTTGCTGTGAGGTGGCAATGCTAACCACTGCACCACCGTGTAGTCTACCTTGCACTACTCTCCATAAAAAAAAAATCTAGTGATTTGAATGTACTAGAAAAACATGGTTGTTTATCAGATACTGCAACTGTACACAAAAAAGGAAATAACTCACTCCAAGATCTAATATAATAATATTTATTATAAAGCTATACCATGACCTCATATTTTGTAAAAACTGAGTTAAGGACAACATCCATGAACTATATTTCTGAACATATCCATTAGCAAGGTAATGAGAGACAAGTTTCCGCTTTCTTCCAGCCTTATGATCTTAGAATCCTTTAAATTTATACCATACAACTTGTCCTAATAAATTTAAGTTTCTGTTTTGGATTTTCAAAAAAATCTAGTGTAGATGCAGAAACACCAAAAACAAAATTAGGTTATACAAACTCGTCTACCTTCCCGCTTGGTACAGTATAGGGTTTCCCTTTTAATATGGTTAAGTCTATAACCATATATAAACGAAAAAAAAAATGGGAAAAGGATAAGTACTTCCTTGATAACATAACTTGGCCAGAATAATAGACTTTAGCATAACAACTTTTTTTGAAAAGATAAAGAAAAAGATTTTCACATATTCATTAAGATCTTACCCTTATTTAAGAGTTCATTCCATTGTTCATAATAAACAGTAGAATTGCCAAAGGCAACACCTAGTATGTTTATAATCTTATTTTGAAAAATAATACTTTGAAAAGGGGAAGCAATCTCAAATCCCATATGTTTTTGAACATAGGATCGTATGAGGTTACTGGGCTATTAGCCCTGAGGCCCTTATAAGCCTAGTCAAGAGTTTAGCCCGTGTTTAGACAAGTCAGCATCCAGAGCCCCTGTCCAGCAGGGACACAGGTGGAATCCCAGGAGTGTATTTTCTGTTTCCCATCAGGTTATCCAGGTTGTACTTAAAAAGGGATAATAAGACACTGTGCTTGACGTGGAGGGGAGTCTATTCCACAGATGGAGGAGTCTCTGGGACATAAATCTGTCCCACCAACAAGTCCTATTGATATCACAGACCAGGTTGAGGCCATGTGTATGGATTGCACGAGTGGAGCTTGACGTGTGAGAATATGCAGCAGTCCCATCAAGGCGGGGTCTGAGATTGCTTTGTTTGCCAGACAGAGGTCACCTCTAAGGAGTCTGTATGAAACTGAGTAGAGGGACAGGGCTTTTAGCCTATCTGTGTAGGCTAGGTGTTTGATCTTGATAAAGCCTGGTAGGAACCAGGCAAAAGCGCTTGATTAATTCTTCTGTTTTTATTCATTAAAGTTATTTAACTTCAGTTTATTTCTGGTTGTATCACATTTGTGATTCCTGGACTGAGTGCTTCTACCCGTGGAGCTGCTTTTTACTAGGTGTTTGAGGCCCTGGATTCTCCTGGTGAAGAACCTCTGTGGTCTCTTCAGCTGCTGCATGTGCTTTGCGAGGTACATGCCGAAGGGGGCATTGTACTCCTTAATTGGCCTTATAAGGGAAGAATACAGGGATTTCATGACTTCTTTGTCCCTGGATGAGATACCCTTACTTACGAGGTGAGCCATGTAGAAAGCTTTCTGTGCAATGGAAGCAACATGGTGGTCAAAAGTCAGGTTGCTATCAACCTGGATGCCCAAATCCCTCACTACTAATTGTGTACTTAGGGCATTGTTATTAATGTGATAATATGTGGGGACATCACTCTCCCCAAAGGGGATGATACATTTTTTTTTTTGAATTCAGCTTGAAGCCATTAAATTATAAGCCTGCAATATGTAGCTTATTTTGTGAAACCAAAAGAAACCTTTTCCCTATCAGCAATATTATATACTGCTATATTTAAATAATCTGCATAAGACAAATATATAGTAATCAAAACAGAATTAACATGAAAAAGTGAAGTAATATGCAACATTTATAATTAACTAAATAGCAAACCACTCAGTGGGCAACCCTGTTTTTATATCTCTTCAAATATGAATTACTTTTACCTAAATTGCCATCAGTCAAAGGCTTAGTCTATGAATTGAAGTAAATGTCCTGTAAATGTGATATCATTTAACATTATAACTTTTCAGGATATCCTGTAAGCTGCCATGAGCAACAGTACCATAAGCTTTGGAAATGTCACAGGCCAGAAGTAACCAATTCCTATTCTGAATTTCATCAATAATTTCTTGTAATAAGATCAATAAGTCTTTAATATTTTTTTCATGATACCCCAAAAATCTCAGTATAGAATAATTTGATAGTAACTTTAGATAATCTTTGTAGCACAATCTTACAAAATATTTTAGAATCAGTGTTGAGCGTCAAGGGTCTCCAGTTGGCTAAATTTAATCTATTCTCTTTCTTATATAAGAATTTTAAACACCCTATCACAACCAACAGAGTATTTCATGCTATTAGCAAACCATTCATTTTAAAATAGACAAAAATGTTTTTTTTTTCTGAACCAATAGCATGAGCATATAAAATAAAAAGGGTATACTGATCATACCTGGATTACAAACGATTTTTAAAATCCTGTTTAATTCATCCAAGGATATACTCCTAAACTCCTCATCAATTTTACTTAGTTGAGTTACTTCCCGTACTCTAGTAGAGGTTACGTATACATATGTGAGACATAATTTTTAACATTTTTCACTAAGAGCATCTTGAGTTACAAAAAGTATGCCATCAGAGCCCCTTAAGACTCCCAGATAAGTTGACTCATATTTTATAATTTTACGTAGAAAAGGGGAACTTCTGACTTTGTTCCTTGAACAACTTTTTTTATTCGTATAACAATGTACAGGTTTTTTCTTCAGTAATGCCTTGCAACTTTTTTTTAAAGCTGCATAGTGTGTGCATTTTTACATTGTACAGCAGATTCGTAACCCTATAAGAAATTACTATGCAGCTTTTTATAATGAGTCTACATTCCTTTCAACAATGCACAACATAAAGCTTTATATCTTTGCTTATAAAGAAGTCATCCATATAAACAGGACAAGGAATATGAACAAAGTTTTCCTGTGACAGTTTAATGTGCCTTATAACTACAATGGGCTACTTCAAATGTTTCTATCATTGTATATTTTTTAAGCTTGAAAGCTGAGTACCAAAGGGAAGAAAAGAATATCTTAACTTGTCAAGCTTGAATATCAGCCATAGAAAACTGTACCAAAACATGACATTTTGGTTGAATATTCATACCAACAAAGGTATAATTAGCCCATGGCAGACATTTTTTTAAAGTCACATTTCAGAAGAAAAGTTTCAGAAAGTGAAAAACCTTTAGAAGTTAGATCGCAAAAAGGCTCATTTCCTACATGATTAAAGGCTCTTATGTCTTCATCAGACAAGCATAACGAAGATACAACAGTATCACAAACAATGTAGAGATCAAATGTAAACCATATTGATCATTGCTGCAGTAGCCTTACCCTGCCAAGGATATTAACAGCTCACCAGCTTCCAAAGCTCCAAGGCACCTTTCACACACCCAAGCTATCCAGCTTAAGCTGAGCTGACTAAAACACAAGTTTGGGCTCAAAGCCCTTCAGAGCTTTACTGCCACTGGAGAGCATGTTCTTCTGAGGATTTCAAGGATCATAGGTTCATAGGTGTGTACTAGGCTAATGGCCCTGGAGCCTTTACAAACCTAGCCCATAGAAGTGCCTGATATTGTGCCGGCTGACATTGGTTCCCATTGCCTCTATCAAGTAGAGCCACTGGAGTGATCCCTGGGGTGAACTTTCTATTTCCCATCCACTCATCAAGATTTCTCTTGGAGGGCCAGTGAGGTGCTCTGCTTGACATGTATGGGAAGTCTATTCCATAGCATGGGCAGTCTCTGGGTTATGAACCTTTCCCTCCAGCATGTTCTGTTGATTGTGGTAATGAGGTTGAGGTCTCTGGAGCATGTGGTGCAGAGGGATTGGGATTTCTTTGATGTGGCATTTCTAACAGAGCTGGATCAGATATTGCTTTGTAAGTCAAGCAGAGATCACCTCTTAGTAGATGATATGAGACAGAGAATAGCTGGAGTTTTTTGAGTCTGTCCGTGTAGGATGTGTATTTAAGGCCTAGGATCCTCTTTGTGAGGTACTTTTGTGGCCTTTCCAGCTGTGGCCATGTGTCTAGTGAGGTACATGCCAAATGGGGCATTATACTCAATGACTGGTCTAATGAGGGAAGAGTAGAGGCAGATGATGACCTCTTTCTTTCTGGATGCAAAACCCTTGGTAATGAGATGTGCCACATAGAAAGACATTCTGACCATGGTGACAATGTGGTGGTCGAAGGATAGGTTGCCGTCATCCTGTGTCCCCAAATCTCTTATAATGCCTTCAGTGTTCAGTGGGCTCCCATCGATGTGGTAATTAGTGGGAACTGAGTTTTTCCCAAAGGGGATGATGACGCATTTTTTGGCATTAAGCTTAAGGCCATGGTTTCGACACCAGTCATTGGTCTCAGTGAGGCCTTTCTGTAGGATGTCTACATCACTTGGGGAGTTAATGGCTCCCAGCTTGCAGTCATCTGCAAACTTGGTCAGCCAGAATCCCTTTGTGTTGGCCTGGACTTCTGAGAAGTAGATGCCAAACAGGAGATGACCCAGGACTGATCCCTATGGGACTCCACTCGTCACTGGTCAGCAGTCTGACTTGGAGTCTGCTACTTTCACACTGTGGGTTCTATCTGTGAACCAATTTGCAACCCACCTACTAATATAGGGGTTGATGCCTAGTTTGGTGAGTTTATCAATAATTCCTGAGTGGGGAATGGTATCAAAGGCCTTGGCCAGATCGAGATAGGCTGTATGAACTGCCTTGCCCTCATCCACAGCTCTGGTGACTGACTCAAAGAAGTCAGCCAGATTGAGCAGGCATAATCTACCTTTGACAAAAACAATTGCATGAGATTTAGAGTTTGGAGATTCCCTATGTCCTTGTTTATTAGGTCTATGGTGATGCACTTACATATGCCTTACATATCAGACCTGTCAGGCTAATGGAGTGATGATTCCAAGGGTTTCTAGTCGCTCCCCCTTTATGGAGAGGGATGACTGTAGTAGTGCACCATTCAGTAGGGACAAAGCCTGAGGTGAAGCTGTGATTGAACAGGGCATACAGATATGGTGCCAGTTCACTTTGTAATTCATGTAGAACACATCCAGGGATATTGTCTGGTCCCATGGAAGCTGTATTCTTGGCCCTGGGCAATGCAGCTTTTAGCAAATATATGCCATATATATCCCTTTTGTAAGTCCAAGAATTTTTGTCTCAAACTTTTAACTTACCACATCTTATAATGTCTAACATGTTTCTTATGTGATTTCCTTTCTTTTTATGCTTGACTGTTAAATCACAATTAGTCTTATGTCATTGTAATATTCATATTTACCACAATTTAGTCAAAAATATGATGAAATAAGCTTTCCCATTCATTACAATTAATATAAACATATAATGTTCTAATTCTATATACATATTCTTTCCATTTAAATCCACAATGGTTAATCTTCCCATTTTTGCTAAAGTCTCATCTATTATCGTTACTATATTTTGACGGAATATGGCTATTCCAAAAAGGACTTGGTACATTCTATTCCAAAACTTCACACACTTCCCAAATTCCAAATTATCTTTCCTAACCATAGTTTCTCTGTAATCTTTCTTCATTTGTTAAAAATCTTATGTCTTCTAATATAATTGTCTACATTACATGTATTTCACCTCTCTAAAAATCCATATTCTTCTTACTATATTCTTAATATGTTTCACATTTACAGAAAGCAGTCTAAAATTTTCATTTTCCCTTTTCTTTAGACTCATGGATTCATAAGTTAAAAACTAATTACTAGGCTAGCTGCCTTAATGGGCCATTCTAAGCCTATCCAGTTTCACTTCCAAAGGTGAAAATCAAACGCTGTACATTGTTTATGTAAGTCAAACACCTTTACCATTATACCAACCCCCAGCCATTAACTGTATGTACTCTTTTTCATCAATTTCCTTTCTTTTTTTTGTTGTATTTGCCTCTTAAAATTTTCTTTTCCTCTCTTTTACCAATAGAATTATTTTTTTTCTTTTACTATTTCCCAGTTTGACTTTTTCTTCACTTATTTCAGAGCCTTGCTCTGTTCCCTTTATTTTTTTTCTCATGCAATTTTTTCTGCTTCTACTACTTCTAAAATTTCTTCTCTTTTTTCCTTACTTTTATTTTCATTTTTACAATCCATCCATAAATGTCCAATTGTATTACATTTGTAACATTTCAGTTCAGCAGTTCATAAAACCTTTTTATGATAAACTTTTGCAATGTTCAGTACTTTTCTACGTTGTTTTCAAATGTCCATTCAAAGTCTCTTTTTCTACCTCTGTTCAAAATTGTACATGAATTTTCTTTTTTGTTTGTCTGTTAAATGCTTTTATCACATAAACATTGCATGGGGTACAGTATTCCTTTTTTTCATATTCTCCAAGAAAATTTTCCATTTAAAAAAAGAGTATCAAATATAATGTCACAAAATGTCTCTTTGTTAATAGGAATAAATGCTCTTATCTCATGTGCTTTTATACCCAAAGGAGCTACTAAAGTGCCCCAAACTTCATACATTCATGTTCATTTCTTTGTCTTCTTTACTTTGAATCCTTACCATGTACTTCCATTTTTTTCATTTTCTTTTACCTTTTTCATTTCTGCTACTTCTCGTTTACCGTTTTTTATTTCTGTGCATCGTTTTCATTTCCATCTCACCACTTTTCTTCAGGATTGTGTCTGCATCCTCCTTTTGTATTTTTTCCATTCCATCATTTTCTGGCTCACTCTGCATGACCATTTCTTTAAGTAAGTCATTCCACAACCCTCCAAACTGGAGGGGTGTAGTTGTGCATCCATCATTTGCCAGATCATCTTCTTCAATCCTGAGTATTGACTAGATACTCTAGGCAGTACTCAGGATTGTATTTAGTAATAACTGCTCATGTTCAGGAGGGCTGTGGTTGCCTTCTCTGGTGAGAATTGATGGTGCCCCATCCACCTTTCCAGGTTCCTTTTGAACAGTGTCATAGAGGTGCTCATGTGAAGCAGAGCACCTCTATGAAAGTGTTCAAAAGCAACCTGGACGAGTGGATGGGGCATCATAAATTCATACTGGGAATAGTGCCCACGACTCTCCTGGACATGGGCAGTCATTACTAAATACATTGAGGGTATTGACTAGAGTATCTAAGGTATTACATAGGGATGAAACAGCTAGACTTGAAATGACCTCTGGATCAATAACCTAATAACCTCCTATGATCAAACAGATTTCTTTGAAACATCTCCTCAGAATCCTGTGCGCATTCTCTGGTCTTTACATTGGCTTTCTCCTCCATTTCTTTTACCACTCCATTATCTAATTCACTTGCTCTCTCCATCTGACTCTCTGTTTCTCTGAGCCACCTCTGTGCCCGGAATGGACACAGGAAGTACTCATGCAAATGGGTCCCACTCACAACAGTGATAAGTAGTGGAAATTTCCTTGTGCCCTTGCCAATTTTTTCCTAGTAGTATGAATAATACTCAACAAGATATAAATAAATAAATAAAATAACAGAGAACATTAAAATACGTTTTATTGGGGTTCATTGGAAGGAGGTATCCATATGCTTGTCAGACTAAGCCATGTGTTTTATTTTCCATGACCTGAATTGCATGCCTGTGTTGAAAATTAAAACGAGTTATTTGACTGGAATATATGGAATTTGTAAAAGTACAGTACTATATTCTTTCATCTACAGTTCACTACCTGCTATATAGAATATTACCCTTATTCATAGCTCATGTTAACTGATTTTACAGTATGTCCCTGATTTTTTGCCTCATATTTTACATTGAATTTCTGGTAAATCACTGTGGATTACAATCAGTCAATAATATCTGAAAGTACAGATTTCATAATTTTTATTGTTCAGAAAATGCATGCTGATGGCAAACCTATTATTCTATTAACTATTTAGTTGAATTAAAGTAATATTTAATCACCATTCCTCATTTGCCCCTTTTCCCCTTCCCCCATTATTTTTGGCTTTGTCCATGATGCTTCAGTGGATAAGTTGAATGCTGTGCCCTTCGATGGTACAAATCTAAGAGCCAGTTAGCAGTTTCATGCCTGAAATAGCAGAAATAAAAAAAAACGTTGAGCAGGGTAGGAGTATATGTCCATCAAATATATGGAATCTCTTCCCTGAATATATATAGAAGGGCAATTATTTGTTTCATTTGGCTCTCACTCCTTTGACAAAAACTGGTAGAAAAAAAAGGTATGCAACTGTCGAATAACTTAATCATGCAGCAACTCCTTAGCCTTCAAGCTTAAGCAAATTTTATCTCTTATTTGGTTTATTCCTAAATAATAGTCTTAGGCTTACAAGATTGTGCCTGTGTGTCTGATTTTGAATCATACCTTGCTATTTACCATCAATGTTTTTTTTCAGTGCACTACCTCCTTTTACCCAACTTATTTCTGCTTCTGATTGCATTCTCTACTTGTTCTATTGCACTGTCTTGTCTCCCATTACATTTATTTGCATCTCTTCTTACTGTTATATGTTTTAGTTTTCCCCAGTTCTTTCTTTGATTCTGTACTATAAATATTGAATCAGTTTCCTTTATTTTGCTACTGCTACTATGACTGTCCATGGTTTGCTAACAGTGACTCTGAGATATGATCCCTGCACTTGATTATCATGTTATTACTTAGTATGTTAGTCCTCATATTTTATTAGTAACCATGTTTCACATATAATTTATTTGTCTGTTATATGAAATGTAACTTCATACGCCTACCTAACTGTACCTTATATCTCAACTTCTTTGCTCCAAAGTTCTGGACAAAGTCAACATAATAGGAGTGACAACACAAAATCAATGAGAATTTGTAAATATTGTATTAAATCACTTAAATTATGAATAGAACAAAAGGTTTTGCATCTTGATGTATTTTCTGAACAATAAGTATGAAATTCAAATATCTGGCATTATTCACTGACTATAATCCTTAGTGATTTACAAGACATTTTATAAGGGACAGACAAAGATCTGAAACAAAAATCAGGCACATTTTGCAAAATTATTGATAGTGGAGAGATATGATCTTTACTTTAATGTTTGAAAATGTATTATATCAATTTATTCTGACTGTACCTGATTTGTTACTTTTTTCTCTTTGATTATACTACGCTCTTGTGTGTAATATGCTTTGAATATTATTTTGTAGCATAAGCTTGTATTCCATTTTATATTTTGCTGTGGGAACTTTATTTTGAGGCATTCCTTTTCCTAGATTGACAATATAATCAACAGGAAAATATGCTATTTCTTAGACCCTTCTGCCAACACAACTAGCCTATGGTTAGCTATGTTTCCAGATATCTGTTAATTAGTTGTTGTTTTTTGATCTTCCACTGACTCATAATTGCTCTAACATGGGTTACATTATGTTAACAATAGTCCAAAGACAATATCATAAAATTAAATGGAAAAAGCTCAAGTCCACATACTTTGGTAAACAACACATTTCCACATCTGTCAGTGTAGGTGACACACCCATCCAGACAGACATTGTCATAAGTGACTTGGTCATGCCTGTTAATAATTCTTTATCTTTTTACAGTTTCTCTAGTAGTTCAGAAAGCCTTCTATATGGCTTATCTAAATTCTAAAGGCATGTCTCCTAGATCCAAAGGGGTTTGATTTCCTCTTCACTCATTTCTCATCAGATCCATTATCAAATATAATGCCAATTTTGCATATATTTCACTAAATAATCGACTTGAGAGACATGAGAGATTTGCCACTGTAAAAATCATTGACCTTAACACCATAACACCCCTCCCATGGTGCCTTGTGGCATTTAAAAACTCTTACCTGGCGTTTTGGCACCATTATCTCTCTTCCTTCTTTTCCCTGGCATCTGGTGGTACAAGGAAACACTGATTTCATACATCTCTTCAGCTAATGATTGTTTGAAAGTAATCAAGGTTAGTCCATTCATAAGCACACCTGCTAGTCACCCATAAGTTTGCTAGATTTTTTGCTTGAAACTGTAGAATGCTGCGTTTCTATATATCCTTACTATGACTACATGGTATCGTTGTTGTGTAATGTTTGCTAAAGGACGTGGATTTTATTCTTTGCCTATACATGTGTACCTAGCTGTAGATCTCTGAGATTTTAGTTCTGTAATCCATACTGCTTACACAGGTTCTCTAAGTCTGAAAGGTGCCACCGCTCATATTTAATTCTGAGCGGTTGTTGTAATACATGCTGACCATAGCGCAGCAAGATTAAAGCACTCTGTTTACCAGAATGTGTCCCACATAGTCCTTTGTGGATGCAGCCTTACTTTATTACCAGTAATTAGCTGGGCTACCCACAGAGGTTTCTTTTACTCCTTTTGTCACCAATTGTGGTGAAATGACCTCAGAAGCAAGTGACCCACATACTCATCTCAATTACCTATTGTCTGTGAGAGTTCTACTGCTCCAAGGCTCTCAATTTCTTGGTCCAGCTATTTGAAACACAAAGCTCGTGTATCTGCACTCTGTGTTTTAGCCGCTGCTTAGACTAGTGGTCTTGTAGACACTGCTTTGACTTTTCCTTAAAACATGCCAGCTCGGAGCTACCTGAATATGGGTCCCATAAATGGTAACATTGTTGCAAACTAAGTTAACTGTATCTGTTTTAATGTGTATTGCAAGTTTTGCTTAATCTCTGACTACAGCTTATTAGCAGAACCGTTAACATGAATTTGTGCATACTATACCTGTTGTTTTTCATTTTACACTGTTTAATAGCTGTTGTAATACTAAGTTTCTATTTATCCATGCTACCTGAAATCTTATTTCTCTTTCTGTGCTCTCTAGCTATACTCTACACATCCCACAGGTACCTCTCTCTTTCTCTCCATTAATGCTTTTTCCTCTCGTTTTTCAAACTAAATAGTATATCCTAGCCCTCTAATATTATTTTCCTGTTCCTCCTTTCTTGCCTACTCCTCTAATCATATTTCCATCTCCTCCTCTTTTTTCAGGACCTGCTGAGTGAAATCCATCTTGGGCGGCTCACATTTTTAACACTGTACTTCTAAAACCAAAATGGTCACCAGTGAAACTGCAACTACCCTGAAAACTGTTGCAGAGTTTCAAGCTAATATATACGGCCTGTTATCCATTGTAGGTACCTAGCCTCTCCGAGCTTAGTATATAATACTGTTGAGCTACAAATATTGTTACATTAGGTCACTGCCTTGTTACCACCAGATCCAGGTCCACCCCAATCTTCTTTCTCTAATGCACTCTACTGTAGATCTGCTGTTCCCATGCTAACTGCTTTCCTAGGCTTATCATTGTATTTCTTTCCTGTCAGCTCTCCAATCAGCTCTCAGACACTACCATTCTCTGCTACATTACTGCCTGCTGCAATAACCAACCCCCTACATCCTTCCTATTAAAACTTGTATGCAACGTGACTATCACATAACTCTCCACTAGAATCAACCTGTCCTTATGGCAACCAAAAGAGCCTGTGTTCTTGCACAGTCAGTCCTAATCAAACTTTCTCTTCCCTTCAAACTAGGGCATACCTGCCTTTCAGAGAGACTCTCTCCCACCCACCACCTACATCATTTCCTTTATAGCTGACCACAAATCACCACTCCCCCACCTATTCCTCTCCCCATCACCAATCCCCACATGCCACACCTCCACTCAATTATATGTAGCCAAACCCCCAAAGCTCAACCAACTTACTTATCTGCCTCCTTCCAGTTTTCTTCACTAGCAGTCATCTCTGCTCTTTTACTAACTGAATCTGAATATAGATATTTCTCCAATTCAGATAATATCTGTCACTTGTAGCACATTACAGATTTCTATCACTCTAAAATGACCCATAAAATTCACACTTTCAACTACCTGCTCCTCTTACTACTCCTCTACTTTATAACCTTCTTTGAAAACCAGAAAATACCTATATACCTATCTTCCCATCATGCTCTTCCAAATAGCATCCCACACCATCTTCACTCTTTCATAAACTACTCTAGCTCCTCTCCCATAACCACCATTCTTCCCAAAATCAAACTTCATCCAAACCCTACTAACTTTACAAAAACTAAAATAATGTACCTCTGCTACTACCCTTTACACTGTAATACTCATATCCTCTCAAAAACTATATTACTATCAGGAGACAGCCATCCAAATCCTGGCCTAAACACTTCCTCTTCTACTTATAATTCTACTCCACCACACTCGGCACACCTTACTCCTCTTAAAAAACTATTTTTTTTTACTATATGAATATCAGAAGTGTTCTAAATAAGATCAGAGAATTTCATGCCTGGGTTGCAAATCCCTCCCCAGACATTATAGCCCTCACAGAAACTTGGCTAAAGCCTCATATTCCAGACAAGGATATTTTCCCTCCTGGATGTAATATATTATGACTTGACTGGCAAAAGAAAAAAAATGGGAAGAGTGGCTATTGCCTACTCCAGTCACCTTACTCTCACTCCTTTAGACAAACTAAATATATCCTTTCTGCCGGCTGAAATGCTGACTGCCAACCTTATACTTAAGAGCCATATTATAATTACCATAGTAGCAATCTATATTCCCCCAGGTGACAACATCCCCTTGCTGGAAAATATTATAGCTTACCTATCACAGCACATACATAATGAAATCATCATCCTAGGTGATGTAAATATAAATTGGCTATCCTTTATCTTACCAAACTTTAGTTTATCTGTTAGCTTACATAGCTTTGCACAACTTATCTCTAGACCCATGTGTACAAATAAACCTCACAACTCTAGCTCCCTCATTGACTGGATATTAGTCTCTAACCCACTTAAATACCACAACCCTTCAACCCTACCTGACTGCCTTAGTGATCACTCTCCAATAAAAGTTCTCAGATTCAGTTCACATTCCCCCAGCCCACATGGATATATTTCATGTTGCAGATTGTCAGACTTCCACACTGAAATGTTTAATTCCCTCCTCTCAGAAATTAACTGCTCCTTTCTGAACCAAATTCTACTAGATGAGGCAGTACACTTATTTAATTCAACATTCCTAAGTATTCTTAACTCACTGGCACCTATCAGTACAGTACAAATAAAATCCAGTGTATGCCCTTTGTTAACAAACACTACCCAAAACTTGATAAAATCTAGGGACAAAATGTTGAAGACGTGGGTAAAAACCAAGCTACCCATCCACCTGCAAAAATATAAGGAACTTTGAAATCTGACAAAAAAAAAACAAATAAAGATGAAAAAGACTTATATAATAACCCACCAACTGCACAAAAATAAAATCTTTCTAAATTTTGTCATGCAGTTAACCAAATTCTCCATCCCGGAAATCCCTCACCTCCAAACCCCTGCCCAGCTAATACACCACAAGAAACTGTAGCCATTTTCAATTCCCATTTCATTTAATCCATTAAGAAGATGCTACAATCTATCCCTTCAAGTACCAGCACTATTATCTCTCCCAACCCTTCTCCTACTCTAAACTCTAGTACAATTTTTTCCCTAAAATCTGTACCTACTGTGAAGGCTGCCAGCCCAGATAGTTAGATTTTTGTAAATAATCCTTTGTCATTTGTAAATATTAATATGATCCACAGGCTTGCCTTACTAATGTAAGAGGACTATATGTGATGATTAAACTATATGTTATTTGCTGAGCTTCAAAAATGTAAGCACAGTGCACTCTGCTGGAGAATAGCAAAAATATATGGACTACATGCTTGTGCAAATGTATGTTTTCATAGCAGAACTTGGGACATACAGAGTTAACTTGCAAACTCTCAGAAAATAAGTAAAGAGTTTTACAATGTGTATAAAGTTAGTTTATCTCAGGTAAAAGACAGAATGTCTACAGCTAGAGATTCTTTCTATTGTTTGAGATGGAGATAATGATAGGTTTCAAGGATAATAGTATTTAACAATTTTATGATTCTCAGTTCCAGGCAAGATTCTAAGAGATAAGTGTCAACTTCTGAAAGATAAGTATTTTTAACAGAGACATGTTAAATTTTAAGTTCCTGTTAGCCTGGAAACTAAGGGCAGAGGTGACAAGAATGATGTAATCTGAGATGACCCAGCAGTAATGTGTATTATTAACTTAAGAACTATCTCAGAGAGAAAGTCTGTATTTTTTATCTTGTTCTGGACCTGTAAACATCTCACCAGCACTTGTCCTCACTCTGTAAGCAAGACATTTAGGGCATAGTATCTCTTAGAGATAGACAGGAATATAGCAATAGTAGTCTAGATGTTTTCTGTATTTATGTGAGACTGTTCTGCAATGTTGTTATAAAATATTTCCAGTGATTCTGAATTCTATTGTCACTGTGTTGAGTTAATGAGTATTGTCTTGTGCTTTTATTTCTTATTATTGAATATATTTAAATGATTTAATTGTGACTGGTTTGTATAGAGATATATAAGCTCTTAGAGAAATTGCATATGTATTTGGTGATACAAGTCTTAGTCACACTTACCATTTGGATAATAGAAACATTACACAGTAAGATTGGGCACTCTTTGGTAAGGGCCTTAAAGTAGCTGATAAGGGTAGTTGGTGGCAGCTGTTACTACCATATAGTCTTGGCAGAAGCAGGCATAGCTAGAGAACATGTGCCAGCCTTCCCCAGGAGTATTGTGTGTTTGTATATAAATCAAATCTCAAAGTGTGTGTGTGTGTCAGCAACTTGGGCAGGGACACGAAGCACTGGTTGGACAGAGAGGCTGCTAGTGGTTTTGGCTTGACCACTCAGCTGCAAGCTTAACCCTATAGCTGTGCTAGTGGGGATTCTTATTGAGGATCTGGAGAGAGATGGAGAAACCAGCCACAGACTGACTGTAATCTCTGTGTGCTTTTTAGGACATTGTACTGTACTGTACTGTGTGTGTACTTGTCATCTTCCCAATGTGCACGTCCCTCACTGGTGTTATTGGTGAGGATTGAGGCTCCTTGCTTACTGGGCCAGTGCAGGGGTGTCACAACTACCAACTACATTAAATCCCTACTTAGCAAACTGAAGCCCTGCTCTACCTCTGCTGACAATATTCCTCTGTACTTCCTTCCATTAACAGCAAACTCTCTGGCTATTCCAGTATCTATCCTAATAAATTGTTCCATCTCTGAATCTAAAGTTTCCTCCATCTGGAAAGAATTCTACACTCTACCTATAATGGAAGTAACTCCACTGAAATCTCTAATTTTAGACCTATCGCTATCCTCGCACCCCTCTCAAAATTTTAGAAAAATGTATACTCATGCAAGTCATGGAATACCTACTGCAAGGAAAGCTACTCACCCCCACCCAACATGGCTTTCACCCCATCCACAGTACTACTACGGCCTTTCTATCCTTTATCAACACTATTTCTACTGCCAGAGATAACAACAAACTTGTCTCCTGCTTATTCCTTGATCTTTCCAAGGCTTTTGATGCAGTCTCCCACTCTCTCCTACTGAACAAATGAACTAACCTTAATTTCTATATCTCTGTTGTTGCCTAGTTTTCTAGCTATCTGTCTGATTGCCAACAATCAGTAAAGTGGCTCTCTGCCCCCCCCCACTGTCTGTTAATACTGGTGTACCCCAAGATTCTAGTCTTGACCCACTATTCTTCAATATTTTCACTAACTTACTTTACAATTCTTGCCCCAGTCATCACTAGTCCAATATGCTGGTGACTCTGCACTTCTTTGTTGCAGATACTCCCACGAACTTTTGTCTCTCACCCAGTCTTCCTTAAACTCTCAGCATGTACTAAATCCTAAAAAAACAAAACTATTACTTTTTCTAACCAAAAACTTAAACAAGCTTAAATCCACATTCTCCCTACTTTCCATAGACAGCACTCCTATCACAGTTGAACCTTCCACTAAACTGTTAGGTGTCATAATTGATGACCAACTAAACTTCGATGAACATATAAACACTCTCATTAGGAAAACCCACCAAAGACTCGGCCTTCTATGCAGAAACAAGAAGTCCCTCATCAACAATGCAAAAATATCCCTTGCCCATGCGTATCTATTGCCAAGCCTATTATATTATTATTATCTTATATTTGTTTACCGGAAGAGTCCGACTGGGCATAAAACTGTTTTTCAGCAGAGGCCCGTGGAGAAAATCTCCATTGTTAGTAAACTATTTTGTTAGTAGAAAGAAAATTGTATAATACAATAAAAAAAATAGTAACAGACATTCATAACTGTAAAAAGACTACAACAGAATAAATTGGTCAAGTGGGAGACAAGACCAGTAATCTTGTATAACAATGCTTCTAGAAGACATCTCTTACAGTAGTAGCAGGTAGTGACATTGTATGCAATAAGAGTGCAATTATGATACTTAGTCTTATATACAGGTAGCATAGCAAACTGAAGACTTAAAATCTGATAGATATTAACAGTGAGAAAGAAAAAAAACATAAGGTAGTCATATGGCTTAAATTCAATGCTCATTACATATGCAATTAAAATTTTAAAATCAGCTAGTTCCATGGTTTGGGCTACCTATGCCCAGTACATGTACAAGTCCAGGAATTGGTGAAATGGGCTTTAATGTGATGCTTGAAGTTTTTTAAGCTAGTTATAGTTCTAATTTCAAGTGGTAAGGCATTCCACAGTTTAGCAATGTAGTAGGAGTATAGAGAGTCACCTGAGCTATATTTACTCCTGGTTACTTCAATTTGAGCTTTATTAGTGGATCTTAGTGGATGGGTACTTACATGGGGATTGAGGAGGCCTTGTAGAGCTGGTGTTTTATTGGGTTAATAGTACATTTGGTGGTGGTAGAGAGTTGCATGAGAATGAGTTGGTGGTATAGTTCTTACCAAGATAGTTGTCTTAGGGCCTTACAATGATGGGTTCTAGGAGAACATCTAGTGGCAAATTTAGCTATCTTATTATAGCAAGCATCTAGCTTGCTTAAGTCTGATTTGGAGAGGTTGGTAAGGATGGGTGAGGCGTATAGTAAAGTTGACAGAAGATGAGTATTATATAGTTCCCTAATCCTAATAAACCTTAACTCATCTCTGCTAACTAAATTAGAATCTGCCTGCAACAAAGTGGCCAGATTCGCAACTAATCTGAATTATAAATCTCACCACTATCTCTCATTAAAAAACTTGAACTGGCTTGAATTTCCCCATCAGCTTCCCCTCTCCCAGCTTCAAATTATCCATTCCATATTATATCAACCTGCCTTCTGCCCCAACTTATCTGCCATAATCTCCAGCTATACTCCTCCTAGAACCCTCAGAAGCTCTGACCAATAACAACTGCAAATCCATAAACCTAAGAACAAAATAGGCTATAACCTGTACAGTTATAATCCAGCCATAGCTTGGAATAAACTTCCACTGGACATTAGGGTCCTCACCAAAACACAGGAATTGAAAGCTGCCACTAAAGAAGATCTGAAATCCCAATGGACTTGCCACTGTACTTATCCACCATAATCTGGCTACCTATACTAGTACAACCCATTAGCCTGTCATCTACTGGAAATTCCTGAACTATGATATCTCTGAACCATCCATTTTCTAAACAAATGTTCTGGCCATATTTTCAACTTATACACTGTAATACTCTCTTTACTGTCTTTGTTGTTTATCATCATCATCTTTTTTTGGCTGTTCCCATTAGGGGTCGCCACAGTGGATCATCTGTTTCCATTTCTTCCTGTCCTCTGCTTCTTGCTCTGTCACACCAACCACCTGCATGTCCTCTCTCACCACATCCATAAACCTTATCTTAGGCCTTCCTCTTTTCCTGTTACCTGATAGGTTCATCCTTAGCATCTTTTTTCCCCAATATACTCAGCATCCCTCCTCAGCACATGTCCAAACCAACATAATCTTGCCTCTCTGGCTTTGTCTCCAAACTTTCCAACCTGGGCTGACCCTCTGTTATACTTATTCCTAATCCTGTCCACCCTCATCACACCCAGTGAAAATCTTAACATCTTTAACTCTGCCATGTCCAGCTCTAACTCCTGCTTTTTTGTCAATGCCACTGCATTGCAAATAAAAAAGGGCTCAGAGCTGATCCTTGATGTAATCCCACCTCCACCTTAAATGCATCCGTCACTCCCACTGCAGACTTCACCATTGTCACACTACCCTTGTACATATCCTGTACCACTCTTACCTACTTCTCTGACACTCCCGACTTCCTCATACAATACCACAACTCCTCTCTAGGCACCCTGTCATACAATACCACAACTCCTCTCTAGGCACCCTGTCATATGCTTTCTCAAAGTCTACAAAAACACAATGCAACTCCCTCTGACCTTCTCTGTACTTCTCCATCAACACACTCAGAGCAAACATTGCATCTGTAGTGCTCTTTCCTGGCATGAAACCATACTGTTGATCACTAATCATCATCTCCCTTCTTAACCTAGCTTCCACTACTCTCTCCCACAACTTCATGCTGTGACTGATCAATTGAATCCCCCTGTAGTTACTACAGCTCTGCACATCACCCTTATTCTTAAAAATCGGTACCAAAACACTTTTTCTCCATTCCTCAGGCATCCTTTCACTTTCCAAAATTTCATTAAACAATCTGGTTAAAAACTCCACTGCCATTTCACCTAAACACCTCCATGCTTCCACAGGTATGTCATCTGGACCAACAGCCTTTCCATTCTTCATCCTCTTCATAGCTATCCATATTTCCTCCTTGCTAATCCATTGCATTTCATGATTCACTATCCCCATATCATCCAACCTTCTCTACCTCTCATTCTCTCTTCCTTCATCAACCCCTCAAAGTACACTTTCCATCTTCACAACACACTCTCCTAGCTTGTAAGTATGTTTCCCTCATTATCCTTTATCACCTTTACCTGCTGCACATCTTTCCTAACTCGGTCCCTCTATCTAGCCAGGTCCTTTTCTCCCTCCTTAGTGTCCAACCTTTCATACAACTCTTCATATGCCTTATCCTTAGCCTTTGCCACCTCTCTCTTTCTTTGTTGTTTATCAACTCTTGAAGTCCTAGAAATAGGTTTCTTATAGTACAAAACTGACTGTACCTTATTGCCAATAATGTGTTTCTCTGTACATATCATAAATCTATTTATTCTGTATATATATATATATATATATATATATATATATATATATCAAAAATGTATTATATCTATAACTGTCATTTCTTGTATTAAAATGAATATGTGTTTGGAGCTTTTCTCCTTGGGTCTTGCTGAAAAAGGACTATTCACTGCAGATGGAGTAACCCGGTCAGCAAATGTAAAATAAATAAATACAATAAGTTATCCAGACAGGGTCTATATTAGAACATCTAATGTTCTAATATCGAATGCTGTAAAGAGCAAAAATGCAGGACCTCAAAGTGCTTTTTTCGAGATCGCAGTACAGTGAAGATTGGAATATTTGCCCTTTCCTCACTGTAGTGCGATCTCGGAGTTGAAATATATATTTAACAATTGTTGAGGTCCTGCAATTTTGCTCTTTAGAGCATTCAATATTTAGAACATTCAATGTTCTAATATAGACCCATCCAGACAGGCTGACATACCTGTCTCTATGTTTGATCTCTCATAGTCTCATCTGTGGTAATCTGTGTCTAGCCTTTTGAACCATGAATGATGTACCCCCCCCCAACCTTGTCCTCCTTTGCAAAATAACTAGTTCCTCAAATATGTGGTATTGAATGAACAGGCCAGGCCCAAATTCTCCTCTGATCTCTCTTGTGCAACTCTCCTTGAGGATATAGGGGAATTTTTAATCTGGTTTATTGCATACATTTGTAATGGACTGTAGATTGACTGATTGCTAGTACATATTTATGAATCTATGATACTAAAAAGAAATAGTGTATATCTTTAAATCGACATTAACATAATACACTTATGAAAAACATATGTTTCATTACCTGGATAAATCATCAGATTTTTGTGACTCATTATTAACCCATAAACTGAGGTCACCCAGATCAGCAACAATGGGTGGTACTAACACTGAATTACTTGAGATCTGTGAATTCCTTATGGAATGCATTCATACCATCAAGTGTCTGCCAATAAGAGGAAAAGAACTTCCTCTCTTAGGATCTGTACAGTTTCAAACTTGGATCTGAAAGTTGGGTTTAGAGCAATGGATTGCAGACAATCCTAATGGAATGATAATTTTTAGGTAGAGTCCAGTGTTAAAACTGAGTCAAGTCTTTATGAATAATGCAAAGTCTACCATAAGTATTTTATTGGCTATATGAGCTGTGTCCTGCAAATAAAACTATCATTGCATTATACCTTGCTCTTGAAGAAGTGAAGGACATTTTCCTTGAAAGATTTCTGTTAATGTGCAATCGACTGTTCTCTTTTTTACGAATATAGTACAGCAGTTCTTTGACAAGTATAATTTTCATGCTTTCATGCCAAGAAATCTCTTAGCTTTATGCATGGAACTCGTCAGTTATGGCTTATCTTAAACAGATTAGAAGTTGGGACATACATAGGACTGCTTCTTCTTTACCTTTTGTAGCAATTTTTTGCATTTCTGTATTTTCCTTCATACATGTACCTTCTAAAAAAACATATTTTTTGAGAAGATGTTTTGGTTTATTTGCATTTATTTACGTGTAACTTATGGTGTTCAGTTTTTGGGTAACATATGCTGTTTGTTTATACAGCTAACTGGAGTTTGCAGTATGCTATACTTCAGGCATATTGTCTTTAAGGTCATGTTATGTAATGCCAGGTCAGTCTGTGACAAGAGTTTGGATGTTGTAGACTTTGCTTTTCTCACTATCCTGACTTTCATTGCTGAATCTTGCCTACATCTGAACTGCACCCCCCCCCCCCCCCCCGCCGTGGTGCAGGCAAATTCAGCAGGGCATTTACATTTAGTAATGCACTGCCTAAGAAGAGAATATACAGACAGGAGTACATCTGACTGATTTATAGATGGTCAAATCTTTGGAGTTCTATTTGGGAGAATTGGGAACCTTGAACAAGTGCTGGTCATGGAGTTGAAATGCAAAATTGTCATTGGTTTCTTGGCACAGAATAACACTTGGATACCGTGTATAAACTAAAATATTCCCTAAATGCCTCCACACTAAATTTTAAAACCAAAGACAGCTTGGTTGAAGTTGATGATGAACTGTCCAATTTTGCAAGGGAATGCTTTCATGCTTTGAGAACAATGTGTTTGTTGAAGGATTTTCTGATACCATTTCGAAAGGGCATTCACTGAATCTAATATTCAGGATGGAATTTATTTTCTATAGTTTGTTAGTGCAGTCATTTAGCTTGTGTGCCCATCATACCACTAGATCAGAACTGGAGCTTATCTATTGATTTTGTTAACACTAATGCTTCAAGGGAATATGAAAGCGCACTCCTCTCTAACAATGTTAATGAACCAGGCTGCATTGCTTTCAGTTTTGTATCTTTTATCTTATTCTATGTAGACTAGCTTGATTATTTTCTTGTGGAAACATGAAAGGCAGTTCAAGATAACATAAAGTCACTGAAGGTGAATTGACAGTCTATGATTGGCACAGCATTATAAACTGTGTTCTTCTAAGTTTCCCAGTAAGAATATAGAGTTCCTTTTCAAGGAATGCATTGCTCCTATATATAGGCTGGCCAATCAGTTTTGTGATGTAGCAATGTGGGAAGATGTGTTGTTTGTAATACAGAAGTTCTTTAACAACTGAACAGTAGGAGGAAGTGACAAAATGATATGCAGCCATATTATCAGATATCTTGGATAAAATCTAATATCAGTTTTGTGACATATAGAGTTTGATCTTGAAAGAATAGTCATATAAAGATTGGAAACAGAGCATCTTAAAATCAGTTAAACTGGCAGAAGATATGAAAGTGCTACTTGTGTTGCAGGCCACATGCTTTAATTTTAATCCTTAACATGTAAATCCTGCTGAGTTATGTAGATATCCTGAATTCTTTAATACATCAAACTCTTACATGTACTCTTAGGTTCTAGGACTTTCATTGTTTGTAAACGAGGTAGTGTTAACTCATTGCTATTGTTACAAGATTTAGATTTAGATTTCTTGTCAAAATTCTGTCCAGTTGAACATTTATCATTTACCATAGCCTATTGAGAAGATTATAGCTATACAAATAAATAACCACCTTTCTGCCCATTGTATCACAAACTCGTTCAATATGTATTCAGGAAATACCATAGCATAGCGGGTGTATGTCTTTTTATGGAAACTCTTCTTCTTGTAACTCAAGTTACTGAATCTCAGCTTACCAAAACTCAACTTATCTAAAGCAGAAAAACTCAGACAAAAATAAAATAAATAAATAGAACAAATGATTCTGTATAGTGCAAGATGATTTGTTGATCACTGGGATGAATTTTCTTAAAGATGTACAAGTAATTTTCCAGTTTGCTTTATCACACTGTGCTCTAATGTGTGGGCTTGTGGTAAACTTCCAGTGTTTTTACCTTTCTTTCACTGTAGTGCAAAAGTAGGGTTGCTGTATATAAGTTAGCGGGTGGAATTGCCCCCCCCCCGCAAAAAAACATTTTTTTAAAATAAGTTGTTTTGAAAAGTTGACATTTAATAGCTTCAGTTTCAATAAAAAGACCAGCATAGCATATAGACCTGCCATGTGGTGTGGTTCAATGACATCCCAGTGGTGACTGAACAGAAAAAGATACTTTATTTTGCCACAGATGAATTTGTTAACATTGGGACTGAGGACCATAAGATATTTGTGATTCTTGAGAAAAGATTTCATCATGGTTAGATCTTTCCCCTATGGAAGGTTTCAGCAGGCGACTTGTGAATAAGTTCCTTAAGGAATGGTTATGCCCTAAATGCAACATTTCTTTCCCCAGAGTATAGTTTCCTGATCAGATAATGATTCCAAAATCGTCATATGCTAAGAAGTCCTGACATAGCAGTTGCTTACTATTTGTGTCAGATCTATCCTAGTCAGCTTCATTGATGCACACCATGTTGGGACTGAATTAAATATCATAATACCTTGCCTAGGAATTAGTTTCCGCTGTTCTTGCATTGTTTTACACCCAATGAGTTATAAAGCTGTTCAAGTTCAACTTAAGGAACTCTCTGATTCTGTGGTGTCTTATAAAGCTGCATTCTTTCACTTTTCTGGAACCAAAGTTAAAGTGTTCCACTTAAGCCTTTTGGAGGCTGGGGTAAATAATGATGAGAACTGAAAGCAAGTTCACGAATTAGCTGAGGTTTGCAAGCCAGTAAATGTAACATAGCGTTGTGGCTGACTCACAAAACCCCAAAACTCAGAAAATGTCACTTTTTTTCAAAAAGATCATATTATCTCAGTATATCCTTTATCCTTTTGCAATACCTTTTCACAGATAGTGTCACACGTTTGTTGGAAACAGATATGCAAGAATGACGTCAAAAAGTGGCATTATAAACACTCACACACACAAGGTCCTCTGCTTAGACATTGTTCAAAGTCATAAAAATGAAAGGCTCTCATCTGAGACTCAAATCCTAGACCTTGATGATACCTTGCCAGTATCACTGCCACTGGACCAATAAGAGCCTCAGGATATATAGTTTTCCCCTTGGATCCTTCTGCTTTTAGCTAAAGAACTCTCATTGTGGGGCTTATGGTCAAATTACAAACACATGTAAATACAGAGACCCCCCCTGTTTTGGCACTGTATGAAATAACTGAAGTTAAAGGGTAATACTAGCTCTCATTTGGGACTCAAACCTAAGAACTCTAGCAAAGTCACTGGCATTTTTACTGAGGATTCTTAAACTTGGCATTATTTCTCAGTACTTCCAAGTAAATGGGATTGATATATGACAAGAAAGATGGATGGTCACTGGGCCTGAGGACGTTGAGAGGTGGAGAGAGAGGTTTTGAGCTGTGCCTTTTGATAGTAGTTTGAGAATGCAACTATTGGAAAATGGTTTGAATGTTGAACTGACAGTGAAAGAACAGAAGACTGACAGTGAAGGAACAGAAGACAGTGTTGATTAAATGTCTTTTTGATGCCACATGTATGAGTGATGGCACCGTGATTATCTTCAATCTAATACAATACACCTCCAATGACTGTAGCAGATACACAGCAACTGTAGTAATGTATAAAGATGCATATTAACATCAGTTCATAGATTTCATTTTCTTTGGTTTTCAAATGTATTATTGAAAGACAAAGAAACACCTAATGGTGAACAGAGACCTTCTACCTTAACTGTTTGATTCATCATGTGTTTGCCTAGAATCTTGGGACTGTGCTTGATCTGACAGAGAATATTTTATGGAATACATTATAAATCATTTTTAGTAACTTCTCATATAGCTACACCATTAATAGGATTATATTAAACTTGCAAAGGTATGGACTAGTGACATGATGAGAGGCGCTTGTTTTGCATCACTGTGCTGCTGACTTAGTCTTCTTTTACATCTGTTGCCCCATGTTTGAAACCTCTGAAGAGCTATATGGAGTGGAGTGTGCAGCTGGCAGTAATAGTCATATAACAGGTAGGAAATATGTCTTTTCTGTTATTTACTCAAGTCATTATATTTGTGTATCGGGACTACTTTACTTTTTGCAGTGTTGATTTATGCATTGGATAAAACTAGAATGCAAAACAATGAGAATCCTATGCATAAGTTAACTTTCTCAGTGGTGTTTGCAATCACCAAATCATTGACCTGTATTTTTATGCTGGATATTAATCTCTGAATGTTGTCCATTCCTTTAATTCTCAAAGCGATCTTACTAAAATGATTGAGCTATTGCTGCCAGTGATGATATTGGCATTTTGGGAGCCCCCAGCAAATAGATTCATAAATTGTTGCTAGGCTAATGACCCAGGAGGCCTTTTTAAATCTAGCCAAGTTTTTTCCAAAAGGATAATGACATTCTGTATCCAAATTGGATATTGAGGGCCAGGCATTTATAAGCTATCTCTGTCCATATACCAAGTTGGGGCCCCTTGGACACTTCCAGTCTACGCATCACCTTGTCACTGCCATCCTCCTAAGAAGCCTTTTATTTCATGCTGCATAGTTTTACAGGTAGTATGCACAGAATGAAATGTAGCTACTGTGCTCTTACATTATAAGAGGCCTGTATACCACACTATGTTTGCCCATCTCACAGAGGGACATTCATAGTTACTGAAATTTAGTTGCAACAATGATGCATTACAGAAACTGTACATACAGGGCTAGACATAGGTGAAATAGCACCCTAAGCACTTCCTACTGCTTCACCCCACCCATACACACATGCACACACATCCCAGACCCCCCCAGTGCTCTCCTCAGCCCCTCAGCTCAGACATGCACACACTTCCTGGCATTCCACTCCAGGTGCATTACTTTTTTCTCACATATTGCTATTGAAGCCATGACTTTCTCTATGATCTGAAATGCTGTTCAACTTTAGTTTTGATTGCATCCTTTCAGCAGACCTTCATTTACCAAGACAGCACAGTAATAACTGTTTAGAAAACAACTCAGTTAAACCAGGGCCTCCAGAAGCCATAGGGTTATAGATGTTCTAGTATGCATTCTAAAGCATTTTCCAAATCTTTTAATCCAATGGAGGTCTGAACAAAAATTGCGAGCAAGAAAAAAGTTTTAGTCTTAATTTTTTTTCCTTCAAGAAAGACAGAAGTTGTACCCAAAACTTAATGTTGAAAGCTGACATATAATAGCTCACAATAAACTAGCAATACAGTTGTTGTAAGGATATAGAAATCCTCTCTGGGAGTACTGCCTGCCTTACTAAAAGAAAAACAGTCCCTGCTTATGCATCCCTGTGATATGATTGATATGAAAGCAGTGGTTCATATGGCAATAGTCATGTATTTCAACTGACTGTGGTTTATATATATATATATATATATATATATCTACTTCATATGGTCGACATTTCAGAATGTCAAAGACCATATGGCCAAGACCATATAATCGACATTTGAAATGTCGGCCACTGAATAAAAAAAAAAAACAACAAAAACTTACTTTCATGCTGCAAGCAGGGGGGCTTCACCCCCCCACACTCCCTGGAACTTAAATATACCAACTCCGAGATTGCACTACAGTGCGGAAGATGGAAATATTTCCATTCCGCACTGTACGGAGATGCTGGTTCCGCATGGTCGACATTTCAAATGTCAGTCATATGGTCTTTCTGAAATGTCGACCATGTGAAGGGGAACCATATATATATATATATATATATATATATATATATAGTCAAAATTCATATGGTTGAGACTGTATGATTGAGTTTCCAAAAAGTCGGACATCAAAAAAAAACCAAACAAAAAAAAAAACACAAAAATCTACTTTTTTTACTGAGCACCCCACACCCCCTGTAAATTATATATATGGTCTGCAAGGCCATGGAACGTATCATCATGGAACTCATAAACAGGGATATTGGAAGTATCCAAACTCTGGACCCCACACAGTTTGGGTTTGTAAAAGGCAGATCATGTCTCCTAAACCTGATAGACTTCTTTGAAGCAGTCAGCAAAGCCATAGATGAGGGTAAGGTAGTCCACACAGCCTATCTAGATCTCACCAAGGCATTCTACACCACACCCGCTCTGGAATTATAGATAAACACACTAAACTAGGTATAAATCCCTATGTCACAAGATGGGTTGCCAACTGGCCTACTGACAGAACCCACACTATGAAAGTAGCAGACTCCAAATCAGACTTCAGACCAGTGACAAGTGGGGCACCACAGGATTCAGTCCTGGGTCCTCTTCTGTTTGGTATCTACTTCTCTGAAGTACAGGCTAACACAGAAGGTCTTTGGCTAACTAGGTTTGCATATGACTGCAAACTAGGAGCCATAACTGAAACTGCTAAAGATGTGGACATCCTACAAAAGGGCCTCACTGAGACAGATGCCTGGTGTCAATGCCATGGCCTCAAGCTCAATGCCAAAAAGTGCATCATCCCCTTTGGTAAAAACTCTCTACCCATTATCTACCACACAGGCAGTAGTCTACTTAACACTGAAAGTGTTATAAGAGACCTTGGGACACAGGTGGACAGCAGTCTCTCCTTTGATAATCACATTGCCACAGTGGTCTGGAAATCCTTCTACATGGCACACCTCATCACAAAAGCTTTCTCATCCAGAAAAAGAGAGGTCATTGTTACCCTCTATTCATCAATCATTAGAGCCATTACAATGCCCCTTTTGGTATGTACCTCACAAGACATCTACAACAACTGGAAAGGCTGCAGAAATATCTCACAAAGAGGTTTACTGGCCTCAAATAGATGCCCTACACAGACCGTCTCAAAAAACTCCAGCTTTACCCAGTCGTATATCGTCTACTCAGAGGCGATCTCTGCCTAACATACAAAGCTATGTCAAACCCAGAGCTGTTGGACATGCACCACTTAAAGAAATCCCAATCCCTCAGAGCTACATGCTCTAGGGACCTAAACCTTGTCACCACAATAAACAGAACATGCTGGAGTGATAGATTCCTGTCCCAGAGACTTCCCATGCAATGGAATAGACTAGCTATCTATGTCAAGCAGAGCTCCTCATTAGCACTCTTCAAGAAAAATCTTGATGATTAGATGGGTAATAGGAAATTCACCCCAGGGATCACTTCTGTGGCTCTGCTTGACAGGGTTACAAGAAAATAATTTTCTTGGGTGGTGAAAACCAGGGTACCTTGCTGGCTAGGCTTACGTAGGCCCTTTGGCCGATAGCCTAGTACCTACCTATGAACCTATAAAAGGTGCTTCGACAAAGTATTAGTTTGAGTCTGCACATTTATGCAACCAGTTTATTGTATGCTTTTTTTTTATTTTTATATTTTTTCCCCTAACAGATTTGTTTGTTTTTCAATTGAATTGAACAGGTTACAGGTCACATTGAAGGTGGGAAATGTTTTGAAATGATTTATTGTGGTCTAATTTTTTATATCACAAAAACCTGGCATTTTAAGAGGAGTGTGTGTGACAAAAGCAAAAAAATAATGACTGCAGTAATGAATTCTACTTTGCTGTTCATAAGACAGTACACTGCCCCTACATAAGCTATAGTAATCTTCTCTGCACACCTCTGAGGTCTGTAAAAGTAATAATGGCTACAGTGTCTTCATCCCCAACTGAAGTTATAATGACTTTCTGTACAAACCTCTGAGGTTTGATTGTGATGTAAATTAAAGAACTAATGAATATGCAATCTCCAACAACCCTCCCCCCAGCCTTCATCAACCTTCTGGACACACACATCTGAGCAGGGCTGGTTTAGAATGAGTGTGGTTGAGGGTTGAGGCTACCACTAAATCCATGTCAAAATCCATTTATACATTATGGTGTGTAGGAGCCACCAGACTTCTAGAAATTCTAAGTGTCTGAATGTTCTGTGATATATTTAATGTTTTACTTTTGTAATATAATTACTTGTTAACTGCATTTTTAACCGCTACTCAGAAGAGTTATGTGCTTGGCATTATTGTGTGTGTATATTTTACACATAACCACAAACCCACCTGCTGCATGTTTTTGAGGCGCTTGGGTTAACCATAGCTCATTGATAGACATGCACCAATAGAAGGGGTGACATGTTAACTCCACACAGAAAAAAACAGAGAAGAACCCAAACTGAACAAAGCACATTGATATGGTCATGCTACTCACCATGCCACAGTGGCAATGAACAGTTGCTTTCACACACATCCTCTTCCTGCCAAATCACCAAAAATAGTCACATATCATCTATAAGTTCTATGTTTGTAATTGTAAGTGAAAGAAAATATGTTCAGCTTGCTACTCTTAAATACACAATGTAAACACGACTCCCTAACACACACACACACACACACACACACGCATAATAATAATGCTGATGACATCTGTGCTAGAAAGTGAAATAAACTATATCCAGCTTGTTACTCTTACACTGCAACACACACACACACACACACACACACACACACACACACACACACACACACACACACACACACACACACACACACACACACACACACACCATAGTTCTGCAATACACTTTGCAACACTTGTACTGCCCCAACAAATTGGTGACTGTTGTTTAACAGTTATCAAACAACAGCAGGAACAAGTGACTTTTATTTACCTCTTTGAGGAGAAATGTATACCTGTCACTGTCCATGATTTCACAGAATGTCCATGATTTTGCCTCATAATATTTCTCCGTCCCTCATAAAAAAGTTTTTCCTTTTCTGGTAAATCATTCAGGATTACAGTCAGTCAGTAAATCCAGACATCAGCATTTCATGCTTTTTATTGTCCAAAAATGTATGTTGATGCAAAAGGTGGTATTCCACTAGCTTTTTAAGTGAATTTAGGTAGTATTTAAAAAGTGACCCTGATTTTCATCCTTTTTTCTGATATTGTGTATGGCTTTGCCCTGAATTCTTGAGCAAAGATGTTGAGTTGCAATTTCTGGTGTTCTGCCAGTATTTATAAAACTCCCTGAAATAAAAAAAAACATCTCTGAAGATCAGAAGCATTATCTCTTCTTAAAATCCAAGGAAAACATTGAGATCAGTAGTCACTCTGGGCTGCTGATCTCTAGCATTTAGTTTGTTCATGTTCAATCATTTATTATAAGCTTTATCCTAACAGGATCATATCACAACCCTGTTTTGGATAAAGAGCGTAATCAGAAAATTCATATTTTTTTCTCCTCATTTTTGCCCTAACACCAGCAGTTTTTGTGTGGCCCCCACACAGTCAAGGATGATTACAGGGGTTCCATGCAGCCACGAGTGTTACAGGTACATAAAACTGGCTATGATATTAGTTTTAGTGAAGAGAATGTTCACCAGCAAGATTTAACTAAATCTGTCTCAGTGGTAAAACATTTAATGAAATTGTGAACTCTTTTACTTGACTTGACAAAACACTGTTACTATATAAGCAGAGATATCTTTGAATTTTAAAAGCAATATGAATAAGAGTTATCATTACCCACCTGGTTTATTAACTACACAGGATTGCTGTACCAGGTTTTGTTGGTTTGACAAGTATGTTATAGCGACCACAGGGTTTACTGGTGCTTAAAACTGGCTGTGATTGTTCTGTAGATGGTGATGCTGTACCTTACACATTTTGCATTTTTTAATAAGCTTTAGTGTCATGTATGCTAGCGTGTTATTCATAATGGTAGTTTGTAACTGGATGTTGACCAGCTTCCATTATAGTTCTGAGAATATCGCTCTCTTAATATTGCTCCACATAATCCATCTGGAAAAGAAGAAACTGATGAATATTAATACATACTAGTGTTTCATGTATAGGAAGACACCTGTAAGACATCATGACAGCAACTCAAGATGTGAATTAGCAGTATTCACTACTGATAGGATATAATGGAAATTAAAAAAAAAATAATGAATAAGAAGATACATTTTTTTAACTATTTTCCTGGAAACAGTATGATGAACAGGATTCTGACTTTGTAGTGAAGTGTCAGACTTTTGGACACCATAGCAAATGCAATGAAAATTAGATGGCTGGCCTACAGTAGCTTATTTATTGCAGTATAATTCTGATAAATATGCACAGTTTACTAAATTCCCAATTCAACAACCTTTCAGCTTCAGAGCCAGCTGACTGCATAGGAAGCTGGACTGTTTCCTTCAGAGCTTCCTGGCTCATTAACTTTAGCGATGATGATGATGACATTTTATGCATAATTGAGAAGAAATATGTCTTCTTTTTCATTAACCACATCATGAAGTCAAGGTTGAATGAAGGCACCCGCAGAGAAAAAATTGACTCTTTGTAAATCAGCTTGTATGCATGTAGAATTTAAATTTTCTATGACTTCTTTGCTGGAGAGGGTGGAATCTTAATCTGCAGCATGTATGTATTTTTTTCCAGATGCCAAGAAAATAGCAATATTGCTTCTGGTCTGTTTATAACTCTTCATTCATTTAATTTGTTTGCTTTTTTCCAAAATAAAAAACTTCTTCTTCTTCTTTCGGCTTTTCCCGGTTAGGGGTTGCACAGCGGAACTCCGGTCTGCTAATGATTGGCAGTAGATTTTTACGGTGCCGAGGTGCCAGCTCGATGCCCAACCTTCAACGAAGACATGTCCATTCATGTATATCTTTTGAATGTCACTCAACCACGGGGAGGACATGCAGACTCCACACAGAAGGCGCTCCAGCCAAGAATCAAATGGGAGAACCTGTTGCTGTGAGGCAACAACACTACTGCATATATCACACTGATAGATGTGCCGGGTAAGACAATAGTTAATAACCTGTTTGCTGCAGCTTCATCATATTCTCAATGACACTGAGCACTTCAGTGCATTAGTACCTTTTAAATGCAATAGCAGGGCCTCTGTATTCCGCACCCTAACACTGTAGATCTCTAAGAACTGAGATTGCATATCAGTGGCAGTTGGAGTAAATTGTACACATTGTGATTACAGGGCAATATTCAAACATTGGTGGACCTGACATAGTATTTTATGAAATGTTGGATATGCTGTTCTCATTGTCCTCTGTATAGATATTGATCTATTCTTCAAAGAAATATGGATTCTGATGACAAAGAAGAACTGTTTGGCTCAGCTGTTATACATGTTTTCCAAGAACTGTTTGGCTTAGCTGTTATACCTGTTTTCCAAGAACTGTTTGGTTCAGCTATTATGCCTGTTTCCCAGCTTTATGTGTAATTCTGAACATTGTATTTAATCAACAGTTTATTCTTTTCTTCTGCCTAACATAAGAACTATGCTATATCTAGCCCATGCATTCTTCAATTTTTCTATTGTTTTAATGCTACCCTTGTTAAAAACTATTCTAATAGTATTCTACTCTTTCAGTAAAAAATATTTCCTTGCATGTCCCTTGAGTATTCCAGTTTCTGTCTTCAGACTGTTTTGTATTTCATTTTTAAATCAGTATAATCACGTGTGCTCTGTGAATTGTTGTGAGATATTTAACTGTCTTGATCATATCTGTCTTTTTTTCACCAGACTGCACATATTTTGCTTTTGTTGCATTCATGGGGGATGTACTGTCTCCATCCTGCAATGCCTTGGTTAAAGTATGTCTAAAACTGCATGCAGCTTTCCAGACTTGCTCTATCAGCAACAAGTACAGAGAGATGATGATCTATTTTCATGCGACTCCTCTCCCATCACATGTAGTACTTTACTTGCCTTCCTTGTTTGTTTGTCACACTGTTTTACTTACATATAGGTCTACTAATAGGTATCTCATTAGGATAAGGGAGCTTTCTACTTTAGATTCTTCTACTGCTTCTACTCACAATGTATACTCATTTGGAAGTTGTTGCTAATGCATTATTTTATATTTTTTCATTTTGAATATACATTGTCATTCACTTTAAGATCATTCTCACAATCTTGACAAGGCACTTTCTTCTGTATCAGTGCTGCTGCATTTGTGTGTGTGTGTGTGTGTGTGTGTGTGTGTGTGTGTGTGTGTGTGTGTGTGTGTGTGTGTATGTATGTGTCATCCTTACTCCTCCTGTTCTCCATTTCTACTTATTGTAGCGCAGGTAAAAGACAGTGACCAGGGATTTTCTGAAATGCTGTTCTGGCATATGCATGATGTCTTCATTGAGGCCATAGCTGTGTAGTACATGTAATTTGGCAGAGGTATAGAGGACTCAACCAGCACCCTGTGCCAGTCACAGAAACTAGTGCCCTCACGTCCCTCAGCTCTTCAAGTGAAAAAAAGGACTTCTGCAAAACAGGCAATCATTACACTGCAGACAGTACTCAGTCCACACACCTTGGGTCTTTAAGTGAGGACCAAAAAAAAAAATCCACTCCTTGTATCCTACCAGTACCTCCTGCTCTAGCTGTTCAATGGGAAAGCAAAAAAAAAAAGGTAGGAACCAGGTTCCATTTCTGCTCCCTGCCCAACCCTCCTTCCTCACATTTTAATAAAGAAAAGAAAAAATCAAGATGATGAATTTGGATGGCTGATCATGCCCCCTAATATTTTACACCTGGGGCAGTTGCCCCCTTAGCTCCCATTCTTGCTACTCTACTATACCTATGGTCAACTATCAACTTGCCTGTACCAGAGGACATTCGTGGTTAGCTACTCTTTCTTAACTAGCTAGCCAACTGGTGGACATTTAATTGTCTCTCTGGGAAAGTGGAAAATAGAACTTGTGGCACTTCAAATAAAAAAAACAACTGAAATTTATTAACCCATAATGTTTTTAGATATACTGTGCCCTTGTCTCAGGTTAAAAGCAGAACTGAATAAAGCAACGTCTTAAATGTTAAAAGTAAGCCTTTTTTGGATGAGATGTTAAACTGCGCTCACATCTGCTTGAGTTGCTGGTAGTTCAGGTTGAAGTAACAGATTCTACAGCACATATCTTCCTTGCATCATACTTCCTATGAGTAGAGGACGTTCCCCAATGTACTGGCCAAATTTCCCCCAGTAGAATAAATAACACCTTAGGTCTCCTGTGAAAAGAGACCACTAGCCTAATGGGAACTAACCTGGTCAGCAAAGGATAGATAGATAGATAGATAGATAGATAGATAGATAGATAGATAGATAGATAAACAGTAATACATTCTTGCAAATATTGCCCACAAAGGAGAACTTGCAGTCAACTTATAAAACCTGAAATACTTATGAACACTCACGATCTTACTTAACACAATATACACAGCACTGGACATATTTCTGTTTCCTTTCATTTCTATTGGTTTTGTGCTTGTTTTTCTTAGATGGGCCACAGTTTTAACATGAAAGCGACCATCTGTCTTAGTTAGGTAAACTGATCACCATGTTTTTATCTTCTGTCTTTAAATCAGAGCATAATTCAGTGATCTTTTCCTTTGAAAAAGGTAATACTTCCCTTGCAAATACTTCTGCACACAAGGACTTTTTAAAGGCAAACTTTTCTCAGTTTCTTAACTCATTACATCCGAATGATGCCTCCAGGTGCATTTGTAGTTAACTCCTATTGACACCTCTAGGTGTCAAATATTGCTTCTTCATGTTTGCATCAAAAATTCTAAAACCATGCTATCGACAAGGTTTTAAAAAATGTAATCTTAAAGCTTACACAATGGCAAACTCAAAACATTAATATTTGACCTCTGCCTAGTGCAAGTAAAGAGATATTAACTGCTGTTTTCATTATATTAGTTTATATAGATATAATTTTCAATTTTTTCTAAACATCTCAACAACCAAATAACACTGACAAAACTCCTTAGCCTCACATGAAAGCTATCTGCTAGACCAGTGGTTTCCAATCTTTTTCGATTCTCGGCTCCCTTGTTGAATCCAGGTTTTCCCAAAGCGCCCCCCCCCCCATCAAATTCTAACAAGTATACTTTGTGAAATATCTAATAATTATTTTTTTAATTAAAAGGGTTAGTTGGGTAAAAATAAGTAACACATGTATTCACAATCACAAATCAGATTACATAAAATGTAATTGAACAAATTAATAACGCACATATTTAAGATCACAAAAAAATGTAATTGAACAGAGGCTAAGGAGTTTTGTCTGTGTTATTTGTTATTCAATTGAAGCTTAAAAACCTCAGCTTTGGCCGGCTAAGAACTTGTTGTATTCAACTGGACGTATAAGAGAATTTAAGTACCTTTATCTGCACTTTTTTTTCAAAAAATACAGTATTTAAATTGATTTTAACTGTATTGCAGGAATATTAACTGAACTGGAAGTTAGCCAGTGTTTGCTGACTTTTGTTATTTGCTAGTAATTACAGGTGTGGGGGTAGCCACATTCTTTGATTTCCTGTCCTTGCCTATTTAAGTGGTACAGTGTGAAATATTTTCTGCTTAAAACCTCAGCTTTGGCTGGCTAAGAACTTGCTGTATTCAACTGGACGTATAAGAGAATTTAAGTACCTTTATCTGCACTTTTTTCAAAAAATACAGTATTTAAATTGATTTTAACTGTGTTGCAGGAATATTAACTGAACTGGAAGTTAGTCAGTGTTTGCTGAATTTTGTTATTTGCTAGTAATTACAGGTGTGGGGGTAGCCACATTCTTTGATTTCCTGCCCTTGCCTATTTAAGTGGTACAGTGTGAAATATTTTCTGCTTATAAACCTCAGCTTTGGCCGGCTAAGAACTTGCTGTATTCAACTGGACGTATAAGAGAATTTAAGTACCTTTATCTGCACTTTTTTCAAAAAATACAGTATTTAAATTGATTTTAACTGTGTTGCAGGAATATTAACTGAACTGGAAGTTAGTCAGTGTTTGCTGAATTTTGTTATTTGCTAGTAATTACAGGTGTGGGGGTAGCCACATTCTTAGATTTCCTGTCCTTGCCTATTTAAGTGGTACAGTGTGAAATAGTTTCTGCTTAAAAACTTCAGCTTTGGCCGGCTAAGAACTTGCTGTATTCAACTTGATGTATAAGAGAATTTAAATACCTTTATCTGCACTTTTTTTTCAAAGAAATACAGTATTTAAATTGATTTTAACTGTGTTGCAGGAATATTAACTGAACTGGAAGCCCAAGTGCTTAATCCAAAAGACTTAGAATGATAGCTACACTTTAATCATGTTACTACCAAGTAGTAATAAATACAATTGAATACTTTAGAGAATGCCTGGATTAGTGCTCAAGTTACACAAACAAAGCTAGATCCAGCAGGCCCGAATCCAGTCTATGCCACAGCAAACAAAGCACACCAACTTCAGTAAGAAGCAGTTCAGATATGCATGCACTATAAGCCTTTAACCAGAAATTCCCAGCTCAGAAGGGCAGAGTCCAGCCTCTCCTCCCACAAGAGTGCAGACCACGAACCCTCTTAATGTAAAATAACTGGCCTGAAAGCCCAAGTGCTTAAACCAGAATTAATACACTTTTAGAATAACAGACACTGAGCCCTCAATCAGCAGTTCCCAACCTAGAAGGATGTAAGCTACCTGTTCTGCCACTACAGTGCAGACCACAAACCCTCTCAGTGCAAAACAACTGGTCCGAAGCCCAAGTGTTTAAACCACAAGGCTTAGAATGAGTTACACCAAGCAGTAATAAATACAATTGAGTACTTTTAAGATAATGCAAAAGTAAAACAAAGTAGGTAGAAACACAAGTACAGTAAAAGCAGATGCCATTTTTCAACTGGACGTATAAGAGAATATAAGTACCTTTATCTGCACTTTTTTTTCAAAAAAATACAGTATTTAAATTGATTTTAACTGTGTTGCAGGAATATTAACTGAACTGGAAGCCCAAGTGCTTAATCCAAAAGACTTAGAATGATAGCTACACTTTAATCATGTTACTACCAAGTAGTAATAAATACAATTGAATACTTTAGAGAATGCCTGGATTAGTGCTCAAGTTACACAAACAAAGCTAGATCCAGCAGGCCTGAATCCAGTCTATGCCACAGCAAACAAAGCACACCAACTTCAGTAAGAAGCAGTTCAGATATGCATGCACTATAAGCCTTTAACAAGAAATTCCCAGCTCAGACGGGCAGAGTCCAGCCTCTCCTCCCACAAGAGTGCAGACCACGAACCCTCTTAATGTAAAATAACTGGCCTGAAAGCCCAAGTGCTTAAACCAGAATTAACCAGAAACCAGTAGTAACTGGACGTATAAGAGAATATAAGTACCTTTATCTGCACTTTTCTTCAAAAAAATACAGTATTTAAATTGATTTTAACTGTGTTGCAGGAATATTAACTGAACTAGAAGTTAGTCGGTGTTTGCTGAATTTTGTTATTTGCTAGTAATTACAGGTGTGGGGGTAGCCACATTCTTTGATTTCCTGTCCTTGCCTATTTAAGTGGTACAGTGTGAAATATTTTCTGCTTAATAACCTCAACTTTGGCTGGCTAAGAACTTGCTGTATTCAACTTGACGTATAAGAGAATTTAAATACCTTTATCTGCACTTTTTTTCCAAAAAAATAGAGTATTTAAATTGATTTTAACTGTGTTGCAGGAATATTAACTCAACTGGAAGTTAGTCAGTGTTTGCTGAATTTTGTTATTTGCTAGTAATTACAGGTGTGGGGTAGCCACATTCTTTGATTTCCTTTCCTTGCCTATTTAAGTGGTACAGTGTAAAATATTTTCTGCTTAAATCCTCAGCTTTGGCCGGCTAAGAACTTGCTGTATTCAACTGGACGTATAAGAGAATTTAAGTACCTTTATCTGCACTTTTTCTTCTAAAAAATACAGTATTTTAATTGATTTTAACTGTGTTGCAGGAATATTAACTGAACTGGAAGTTAGTCAGTGTTTGTTGAATTTTGTTATTTGCTAGTAATTACAGACCACGGGGTAGCCACATTCTTTGATTTCCTGTCCTTGCCTATTTAAGTGGTACAGTGTGAAATATTTTCTGCTTAAAACCTCAGCTTTGGCCTGCTAAGAACTTGCTGTATTCAACTGGACGTATAAGAGAATTTAATTACCTTTATCTGCACTTTTTTTTTTTTTCAAAAAATACAGTATTTAAATTGATTTTAACTGTGTTGCAGGAATATTAACTGAACTGGAAGTTAGTCAGTGTTTGCTGAATTTTATTATTTGCTAGTAATTACAGGTGTGGGGGTAGCCACATTCTTTGATTTCCTGTCCTTGCTTATTTAAGTGGTACAGTGTGACATATTTTCTGCTTAAAAACCTCAGCTTTGGCCGGATAAGAACTAGCTGTATTCAACTGGACGTATAAGAGAATTTAAGTACATTTATCTGCACTTTTTTTTCAAAAAATACAGTATTTAAATTGATTTTAACTGTGTTGCAGGAATATTAACTGAACTGGATGTTAGTCAGTGTTTGCTGAATTTTATTATTTGCTAGTAATTACAGGTGTGGGGTAGCCACATTCTTTGATTTCCTGTCCTTGCCTATTTAAGTGGTACAGTGTGAAATATTTTCTGCTTAAAATCCTCAGCTTTGGCCAGCTAAGAACTTGCTGTATTCAACTGGACGTATAAGAGAATTTAAGTACCTTTATCTACACTTTCTTTTCAAAAAATACAGTATTTAAATTGATTTTAACTGTGTTGCAGGAATATTAACTGAACTGGAAGTTAGTCAGTGTTTGCTGAATTTTGTTATTTGCTAGTAATTACAGGTGTGGGGGTAGCCACATTCTTTGATTTCCTGTCCTTGCCTATTTAAGTGGTACAGTGTGAAATATTTTCTGCTTAAAAAACCTCAGCTTTCGCCGGCTAAGAACTAGCTGTATTCAACTGGACGTATAAGAGAATTTAAGTACCTTTATCTGCACTTTTTTTTCTAAAAATACAGTATTTAAATTGATTTTAACTGTGTTGCAGGAATATTAACTGAACTGGAAGTTAGTCAGTGTTTGCTGAATTTTGTTATTTGCAAGTAATTACAGGTGTGGGGGTAGCCATATTATTTGATTTCCTGTCCTTGCCTATTTAATTGGTACAGTGTGAAATATTTTCTGCTTAAAAACCTCAGCTTTGGCCGGCTAAGAACTTGCTGTATTCAACTTGACGTATAAGAGAATTTAAATACCTTTATCTGCACTTTTTTTTCCAAAAAATACAGTATTTAAATTGATTTTAACTGTGTTGCAGGAATATTAACTGAACTGGAAGTTAGTCAGTGTTTGCTGAATTTTGTTATTTGCTAGTAATTACAGGTGTGGGGTAGCCACATTCTTTGATTTCCTGTCCTTGCCTATTTAAGTGGTACAGTGTGACATATTTTCTGCTTAAAAACCTCAGCTTTGGCCGGCTAAGAACTTGCTGTATTCAACTTGACCTATAAGAGAATTTAAGTACCTTTATCTGCACTTTTTTTTCAAAAAAATGCAGTATTTAAATTGATTTTAACTGTGTTGCAGGAATATTAACTGAACTGGAAGTTAGTCAGTGTTTGCTGAATTTTGTTATTTGCTAGTAATTACAGGTGTGGGGGTAGCCACATTCTTTGATTTCCTGTCCTTGCCTATTTAAGTGGTACAGTGTGAAATATTTTCTGCTTAAAAACCTCAGCTTTGGCCGGCTAAGAACTTGCTGTGTTAAACTGGACATGTAAGAGAATTTAAGTACCTTTATCTGCACTTTTTTTTCCAAAAAATACAGTATTTAAATTGATTTTAACTGTGTTGCAGGAATATTAACTGAACTGGAAGTTAGTCAGTGTTTGCTGAATTTTGTTATTTGCTAGTAATTACAGGTGTGGGGGTAGCCACATTCTTTGATTTCCTGTCCTTGCCTATTTAAGTGGTACAGTGTGAAATATTTTCTGCTTAAAAACCTCAGCTTTGGCGGGCTAAGAACTTGCTGTATTCAACTTGACGTATAAGAAAATTTAAATACCTTTATCTGCACTTTTTTTCCAAAAAATACAGTATTTAAATTGATTTTAACTGTGTTGCAGGAATATTAACTGAACTGGAAGTTAGTCAGTGTTTGCTGAATTTTGTTATTTGCTAGTAATTACAGGTGTGGGGTAGCCACATTCTTTGATTTCCTGTCCTTGCCTATTTAAGTGGTACAGTGTGAAATATTTTCTGCTTAAAAACCTCAGCTTTGGCCGGCTAAGAACTTGCTGTATTCAACTTGACGTATAAGAGAATTTACATACCTTTATCTGCACTTTTTTTTCCAAAAAATACAGTATTTAAATTGATTTTAACTGTGTTGCAGGAATATTAACTGAACTGGAAGTTAGTCAGTGTTTGCTGAATTTTGTTATTTGTTAGTAATTACAGGTGTGGGGGTAGCCACATTCTTTGATTTCCTGTCCTTGCCTATTTAAGTGGTACAGTGTGAAATATTTTCTGCTTAAAAACCTCAGCTTTGGCCGGCTAAGAACTTGCTGTATTCAACTTGACGTATAAGAGAATTTAAATACCTTTATCTGCACTTTTTTTTCAAAAAAATATAGTATTTAAATTGATTTTAACTGTGTTGCAGGAATATTAACTGAACTGGAAGTTTTGACTCTGCTCTTCAGTTAGTCCCACCCACCTCCCTGTTTTTGTTTTGGTGTTAATCTTAGTGGCCTTGAAACTGCCCGCCCCTCTTGTAAATTTGTGTTTGGATACTCCTTCTGGGCCCATCTCATTTGCTCACTCAACTTAGTGCAGTGAGATCATATTCTGATTTCAGGCACTCCTACTGTGTGCAAAGAGAGCATCTGGGAAACAGAATAAAAAAAAAATTAAGCTTGTTTCCTGCCTTTCCTGTTAAGTGGTATAGACTATTTGTAGGCTTCTGAGCCCCCAAGCCCTTCTGTGTTGGAGGGAAGCCTTCTAGCTTAGTTTTTTTTTTATAACTAGCCAGTTTTCTAGTTTCAGCACTCAAATCTGTTTCTTTGATCTCAGCACTTGTTCAAAAAAAAAAAAAAATGTCATCTGCTTTTACTGTACTTGTGTTTCTACCTACTTTGTTTTACTTTTGCATTATCTTAAAAGTACTCAATTGTATTTATTACTGCTTGGTGTAGTAACTCATTCTAAGCCTTGTGGTTTAAACACTTGGGCTTTGGACCAGTTGTTTTGCACTGAGAGGTTTGTGATCTGCACTGTAGTGGCAGAACAGGTAGCTTACATCCTTCTTGGTTGGGAACTGCTGATTGAGGGCTCAGTGTCTGTTATTCTAAAAGTGTATTAATTCTGGTTTAAGCACTTGGGCTTTCAGGCCAGTTATTTTACATTAAGAGGGTTCGTGGTCTGCACTCTTGTGGGAGGAGAGGCTGGACTCTGCCCTTCTGAGCTGGGAATTTCTGGTTAAAGGCTTATAGTGCATGCATATCTGAACTGCTTCTTACTGAAGTTGGTGTGCTTTGTTTGCTGTGGCATAGACTGGATTCGGGCCTGCTGGATCTAGCTTTGTTTGTGTAACTTGAGCACTAATCCAGGCATTCTCTAAAGTATTCAATTGTATTTATTACTACTTGGTAGTAACATGATTAAAGTGTAGCTATCATTCTAAGTCATTTGGATTAAGCACTTGGGCTTCAGACCAGTTGTTTTACATTAGGAAGGTTTGTGGCATGTACTGTGGTGGCAGGACAGGTAGCTTTCATCCTTCTAAGTTGGGAACTGCTGATTGAGAGCCCAGTGTATGTTATTCTTAAAGTGTATTAGTTCTGGTTTAAGCACTTGGGCTTCAGGCCAGTTATTTTACATTAAGAAGGTTCGTGGTCTGCACTCTTGTGGGAGAAGAGGCTGGACTCTGCCCTTCTGAGCTGGGAATTTCTGGTTAAAGGTTTATAGTGCCTGAATATTTGAACTGTATCGTACTGAAATTGGTACACCTTGTTTGCTGTAGCATAGACTAGATCCAGGCCTGCTGAATCTAGCTTTGTTTATATGCTTGTTGTTTGTTTGCTTATTTCCCTGGAATGCTAATTCCATCTAATACGTGGCTTCTCAGCACTTCTGTGGATCACTAGTGATATCTGCATTGCTTACTGTACTTACTTCCTTGTTTCACTTGAAAGAAAGTTACTGTTTGTCATTTTTGCATTTAAGTTACCTGTAACACATTGCACTTAAGATACCTGGCACTTGCTCACTAAAGCAATTATATAAGTCAGCACTAAAAATTAAAAGCACTACACCCTCACTCCCCACTGGCCCTTGTTTTCAATTATTAAGGAATTCCCAATACTATTCTAGCATGTCCAAAGGTAAGTTGTCAATCTCCTCTCCGGTCTAGCTGGTGAATCTGGGAATCTTGAGGCAATGTTACAACTGCCTCATGTACACAGACAACCCTCTCCTCCTCCCAACAAATTCCAACACATGTGAGAGATGCAACCAAATAGCCAAACTGGAGGCTAAGCTCTCTCAACTCAGAACTGGCATAACCAGTTAGGAGGAGAAGGAAACTACACTCACTACAATTCCAGTCTCACATAGACCTACCATGACAGCAAACCAAACACATAATCACAGAAAAACATACTCAGAGGCTCTAAATAAAGATCTGCCTAAGCAGCAGAGACCTCCAAAGCAGACACCCAAGCAACCACTACCCCAAAACAAAACACGTGCAACACATATCTCACAAAGCCAGTGTGCCGAACAGTCACAGCCCTTAAGACTAAACAACACACCTGATGCACTTGTAATAGGTGACTCTATCGTCAGGCACACTGATGTCCCACTCACCAGGCTGAACAAGGTCACGGTGAGCAGTCTGTCGAGCGCTAGGATCCACCACATAACACAAGAACTCAGGTCACTCCAAGGCAAGTACAAATATGACTCAGTCATTGTCCATGCTGGTGTGAATGACCTGAGACGTACCTCCCTGGACTACATGAAAAAAGACATAAAAGAGCTCTCTGAGCATTTAGCCCAGGCCGGTATGACCCTGACCTTGAGTAGCATCTTACCCTCACCAAGAATGATGCCACAATATGAAGACAAGATGATCAATTTCAACAATTGGCTTAAGTACTGGTGTCATTCAAAGGGGATCCAATGCCTGTCAGCTTGGGATGATATGCTCGACAAGCCACGATGCTTTGCTAGGGACGGCTTGCACCTGTCACCCTGGGCTTTCAGATATTGGCAAAGGCTCTTGCTACCCCCATAGTGCCTTTTTAGGCAAGGCTCAAAAGACAAACCCACCTCCATAGGTATCACAAGGGATAAGAAACTAAGAGTAATGCTACTCAATGCCAGAAGTCTAAACCTCAAGATGCATGCACTCAAAACTCTCCTTAGCATGGAGAACATCGATATCTGTGCAGTAACAGAAACCTGGTTCAGGGCTCCCGAGAGCACCCCAGCACTACCAGGTTATACCTCATACCATGCTTTTCGCCCCAAAACTTGGACCGAACCACAAAAGGAGGGGAGTATCGATATTCATCAAAGATACCCACACCTCCAGGTTGGTGGCAAAGCACGAAGCATCAGAGACTATCCATGTGCAACTAACAGTGGGTAAAACTGCCTTCCAGGTTATAGCCTGCTACAGACCACCCTCCCAAACCCAGGAACCCCACTCGGCCTTCCTGAGAACACTGGAAAATATGAAGATCTCTCCAAACACCATTATATTGGGTGACTTCAACTACCCAAACATAGACTGGGAGCATTACTCTAGCTCCAACACCCTAGCCCAAAGGCTCCTAGAATTTATAAACTCAAATGCTAGGGAACAACTTGTTACCACTCCCACAAGAGGGGAAAACATACTGGACCTGATCATCACCAACATGGGGACTCTATGCTCCAGACCAGTAGTGTATCCCTCACTGGTAAGATCAGACCATAAACTAATCTCACTGGATATTCACATCCCAACCCCACCCCCTGCCCAGAAAACCACAGTGAAAAACTTCTCTAAAGCAAATTTCACACTCCTCAAAACTGAGGTGGAATCCTTCAAAGCCCCCGGGCTTGTGGAAAATACGACCCAGACCACAGAATCCTTTATAAACGCATTCTATGAACACCTTCAGGAATGCATGGATCATGCGATCCCATATAAAACCAAGACCCAATCCTCCAAAGGCAGATGTCCTGTCTGGTGGACCCCAGCCATAAACAAACTATACAATAGAAGGAGGAAGCTACTAAATGATAGAGCAAAATCCCAAAAAGGGAAGGCATCACTGATCAATATTAGCAAAAAACTACGGGCACTCATAAAATTGTCTAAGGCCAGCTTCGAGAGAAAAATTGCACAGGACACTAAGGATAATCACAAGGCTTTCTTTAGTTATGTTAGGAACCTGGGTGGTAATTCCCAGATATGCTCAGAATAGTCCAAAAAAATGAAAAAAAAATACAACCCAACCACAGACATCAACATCCCAGCTCATCAGGTTCAGCAGCAACCTCCCCACCAAAGGGTAAATATCTATTCCAGCAGAGTGCTTTGCCCCCACATCCTGAGATGCAGAGCCACCCTCTCCAAAGCAAAAAACACAGCATCAATGGGACCAGACGGTGTCCCGGGCTGCATCCTACATAAACTCCAAGAAGAGCTAAACCCAAACATGAAACTACTGTTCAATCTCAGCCTTACTACAGGATATGTGCCCAAAGAGTGGCGTACAGCAACAGTGGTCCCTCTCCATAAAGGTGGTGCCTCAACAGATCCTGGAAACTATCGCCCCATAAGCCTGACTAGCTTGGACTGAAAAGCTATGGAAAGGATCATCATGGACCTCATAAATAAAGATATTGGGGACCTACAGACACTGGATCCTACCCAGTTTGGCTTTGTTAAGGGCAGATCCTGCCTCTTAAACCTGGTTGATTTCTTTGAAACAGTCACCAAGGCCATTGACGAGGGAAGGTGGTCCACACAGCCTACCTGGACCTCACAAAAGCCTTCAATACAATACCCCACTCAGGCATTATAGATAAGCTCACCAGCTTAAATATAAACCCCTATGTCACTAGATGGATTGCAAACTGGCTCAAGGACAGAACCCATATGGTTAGAATTGCTGGAGCCATGTCAGACTCCAAACCAGTTACAAGTGGTGTCCCACAAGGCTCAGTCCTGGGACCTCTCTTGTTCGGTATATATTTCTCGGAGGTACAGGCCAACATGGAAGGACTGTGGCTGACCAAGTTCGCAGATGACTGCAAACTGGGCACCATAATCGACTCTCCAGCCGACACAAGCATCCTCCAAAAGGGCCTCATAGAAACAGACAACTGGTGCCAGAGCCATGGCCTCAAGCTAAATGCAAAAAGTGTATAGTCATCCCCTTTGGCAAAAACAAAGTGCCCACAAATTACCACATAGGTTGTAATCCATTAAGTACAGAAGAAGTAATTAGGGACCTGGGGACCCAAGTTGATAGCAATCTCTCATTTGACAACCACGTGGCCAAAGTGGTTAGAAAAACATTTTATATAGCCCACCTAATCATGAAAGGATTCACATCTAGATCAGGGAGGTCATCGTGCCTCTTTACTCATCCCTCATCAGGCCCATAATTGAGTACAATGCCCCTTTTGGGATGTACCTTACCAGACACCTGCAGCAACTGGAAAGACCCCAAAAGTACCTCACCAAGAGGATCAAAGGGCTCAAACAGATGCTATATGCTGCCCGGTTAAAGAAACTCCAGCTCTACTCAGTGGCATACCGCCTGTTCAGAGGCGATCTGTGCCTGACGTATAAAGCCATGTCCAACCCGGAATTAATGGACATGTTGCACCTCAGAAAATCCAAGTCCCATCAAGCTACGTGCTCGAGAGACTTGAACCTCAGCACTGAAATAAATAGGACATGCTGGAGGGACAAATTCATAACCCAGAGGCTCCCTTCACTCTGGAATAAAATCCCAGTCCAGGTTAGGCAGAGTCCCTCATTGACTCTCTTCAAGAGGAATCTTGATGAGTGGATGGGAGATCGTAGGTTTTCCCCGGGTATCACTTCTGTGTCACTGTTAGACAGAGGCACAGTATACTAACCTCGAAAAAGGGCATAGCAAAATAAATTTAAAATGGGTGGCAAAAGCCAAACACATTCTGGCTAGGCTTATAAATGCCCTAGGGCAGATAGCCTAGTATGAACCGATGAACCTATGAACAAATTCAACTAATTATAATTAGTGGGATGGATGAGCCTGTTGATCACTGCACATTTTCTCAAATCTTGGAATCAAACTGGACACAGCCACTCTCATTTCCTTTTCCACATTGATTTTCACTCGATACTTATTTTTTAGCACAGCGACCACCGAAAACCCAGCTTCGCACAAATAAGAAGTTGCAAATGGAATTAAAATTCTCTGAGCTTTACCACTCAGAAGGGAATATTCATCTTTTACAGCTATCCAAAATTCAGTTAATTCCATGCTGCTAAATATTGTTTTCAACTTATTGTCACAGGACAACTCAATAAGATTTTCTTCTTCTGCAGCAGTAAATTCAGATGGGGCACTGGCATTAAATGTATCTTGAATCCATGCAAATTTATCAATGATATTTTGAAAATATTTCTCAAACCAGGTGATAAGCTGTCATAAGTGTTCTTCAAAAATGGATTTCATACCTCGAGAAAAATCAAGTCCATTCGAGGTCAAAAACTGTTGCAACAAGGGAAAACATTCTTTGCCTCCATCTTCATTTATTTTTCTTTTCCATAGTTTTAGTTTTTTATAAAAGCTGAAATTTTCTCAATTGACTTTAAAAGGTGCATGTTGCCTCCCTGCAGGGAGACATTCAGAGCATTTAGCTTTTCAGAAACATTACTTAAGTATGCTGGTTTTACCAAAAAAATCTTCATTTACAAAATTTTCGGTATACTTGTGGTTTTCCTCTTTAAGAAAATATAAGTTTCCTGTTGCACTTCAAACGTATGAGACAAAGCATTACCACGAGAGAGCCATCTTGAAGTGCTGTAGTACAACAAAGATGTGTGCTCAGATCCCATATCCTCACATCATTTTTTGAAAAATCTTGCCTTCAATGAACGAGTCTTTATAAAGTTTGCTACACTCACTACATATTCTAAGACCTGGTTCAATGTAGAACACAGATATTTTGATGCGAGTGCTTCCCTGTGATTAGCACAATGGGTCCAAAGTGCATCAGGGGCTTTGCTTTGAATAAATGCCTGCAGTTCTCCATAACAGCCGGACATAGAACGAGCACCATCAGTACAGACACCAATGCACTTGGTCCACTCCAAATGCACTTAGTCCACTCCAAATTATTTTTGGATATAAAAGTATCAAGGATCTCGAACAAGTCTTGAGTCTTAGCACCAGCAGTGATACTTTTACAAAAAAGAAGGTCTTCCACAATGTTATTACCATCTATAAACCGTACATAGCAAATCAAGTGTTTGTCACTATTATTATCTGTGGCCTCATCCAGCTGCAACCCAAATTCCTTCCCTTTCATTTTTGTAATTAATTGATCATTGAGGTCCTCCACTATGTGCTGTATTCTGTGACTAATGGTGTTATTGGATAAAGGCACTTTTGAAAGCAGCTTTCCAGCAGACTCACCGATCATAATGTTCACCATATCTACAGCAGCCAGTAGAATGAGTTCTTCTGTGATGGTATGAGGCTTCTTACATTTTGCGATTCTATGTGCCACCTTGTAAGATGCTTGCAAAGCATAGCTTGGTATTGATACCTGCTTATAAAAACTACCTTTTTGTTGATTTAACTCTTTTAACTTCCTGGTAAAGTATTCACAAGATTTACTAACCATGCTGGGATGAATGGTTTCTAAATGGAGTTTCAACTTACTTGGTAGCATGCAGTCTGGTGCCAAAACTTTCATACACAGTACACACTGCTGCCTGTCTTCATCACTGACTTCTGTCAACGTAAAACCAAAGTCCAGATAACTGTCATATTTTCTATATTTGAGCTTCTTCACACTGTTGCCACTGGTTGATGGTGTGCTGTCTTTATTTTCACTCTCATAACGCTTATTACTGTTTTAAAAATTATACATTTTTAAACATACATAGGTAGGAGAAGAAATACTTAAAAAACTTCACAACTTAAGCCACACCCACTTTCTCCAGCCCTTAGACAGCAAGTTTTCTTCCTGTGTTACTAGCACTCGCCTTACTGCAGACCCCCCAAAAAACCTTCAGGTGCTAATCATTCATAGGTAGCATATCCAGACATGACTGTAAACTCTTTATGAAACTCGTTGCTCCTGCTACTTATTTGGAACTTTATTAGCTGACTTACCTCCCCTGTGTGTCCTGTGTGCATCCGTCAAAAGAACATATAAACTTTTTAGGATCACTAACAGGCAAAGTTTCACCCATGTCAACAAAAACTTGTACGCATCCAAAACACAAACCTCATCCATGTTTACAACCACATGGCATGCACTATATGGAGGTGTTTCAGATCCATTTTGTAAAAAGTGTGAGGAGAATGTTTGCTATAAAACAAAATGTTATAGTTAAGTTTCCAGATGAGAAATACACAGTGAATTTTATTAATATTATACAAATTAAATGGACAGCTAAACTATCCTAGAGTACAGAAAATAAAATGAATACTAATGTATATGAAACCCCCCTCTAAATGCATCTGAATGGTGCTGGTTGATGTCTACTGATGCTGATGTCTGTAGTGTTGCTGTGTTTAAATCCACCATTTGGTTGCTGGATGTGCCTGGTATTGAAATCCATATTAAAATTGGAAAAAGCAGACCCACTGCCATCCAAGAAATTAGATGTTTCCATTCCGAACCTCTAACCCAGAAGAAGTAGAATCCATCCATGTATTACCTAAAGTGGGTGCTGATGGGATAAATTTGTCTATAGTGTTTTGTAAGTAACTACATTTCTGTGTCAAAAGAGAGATCGGTTGTCTGAGATCACCATGGGAAGAAGAGAACTTTTTATTGTCATTTTGTAGAACGTTATTATTAGAGGAATCAAATGAGCCACTGGTAGTATCCATGGTAATGGAATCATCCAAAATCAGCCTTTGAAACACTGCCACACTGAAAATGTAAAAAACAATAACCAAAGAATTCAGTGTGTAAACGTGCAGCCTAAAAGGTGCTTGAAAATGTAGTCATAGACCTAGGAGCTTTGGTTTAATAACTCTCTCTTTTTGCAATTGTTGTCTGGAAATCCATTTATTTAACACAGCTAATTGGGGTATTTTTTAAGAATTGATTTTGTTAGTATCAGAAAGGTAGATGGAAAGTCACATTATTACACTCAGGCCATACAGAGCTACTAAGTTAGTAAGTGACAACTGTTTGAAAGTTATATAGTGGCATGCAAATAGCTGTCAGTTTATCACTCGCGAATAAACAAAGAGGTGTACTTCCAAGGAACTGTTTGGTGACGTGGTTTGGTAAAGTGTGTAAAGCAGGTTATATTTGTTGCATGCTTGAGAAAAAGAATGGATATTTCTTTATATCATGGGAGTATATTTTAATGGAATGCAGATCTTAATATCGCACTCAGGGTTTTGCCTATTAAAGATGTTTGATCTATTTTTATATTTATTTGTCTACTTGCCAAAATTGCAAAAATGGAACTGCAAACAAGAAAGTAACTATTCTCTTTTAAAACAAGTGGAAATAGGAAGGATCATAGTCTTGTAGGTTTTCTTTGCAAAGCATGCCACTTGTTTTGAAAAGTTCCACGATAATTTGGCATTGTATTTTGATTATCTGCAAAGGAAATATTACTAAAATTGTATGCATTTAGGTCTCATTATTTACATCGTGTCCTGACAGTGACGTGTTTTCCATTTTGAATTCAAAGCATAAGTATTTTAACAGTACCGCAGCCTTACAGGAACAGCAAGGAAATCCATTTCTTCATTTGGGTAACTGCTGACAAGTACATAGTCTTGTTGCAGCTATTGCCATATAGTGAAAATAAAACCTATTTCAGGCACACCACTCATGCAAGCTCTTTAGCCTTTGCTATGGCTTTAAGATAACCATCCTGAGGTGTGAAGTACATAAGAGATTATCCCACATTTTAATAAGATCTTCAATTACTGCATCACTTCAACGGAATTCATAATAAGGTTGTCCAACTAGGTGACAAAATAGATGGATGCAGACAACTTTTATTGAAGTTACACCCACCAAATATGTCGCACTTCAGGCTTCGCTTACTTCTATGGAGTTCTAAGCGGCCGCAAAATAAACTGCAAACTAATAAGCTTAGTTTGTGGTTTATTTTGCAGCTAAGCTTATTAGTTTGTGGCACCCCTGTGTGGAAGCCATGGCTCCCCAGGGTGCCATGGTGCACACTTTGGGAACCCGTGTGCTAGATGAACAAAATGCTGCTGACATTGTGTGTAACTTCAGTGGTTGCTGAGATATTGTCAGTTGTTTACAAAATATCACAAACATAATGGTTATTATGCTTAGTGTGAATTATGAAATTCATTTTAAGACCTAGAACCTAAAGAATACTGCCACAGTAAAGTAGTTTGTGTTAAAGGGTTTGCCTTTTATACTTCTTTCATAACCCCTATGGTTCTAGAGGGGTTTATATCATAACATCAAAGTAGTAAAACTTTGAATGTTATAATATCGAACCCAAAACAGCGCTGAAAATAGCGAAGCTGCAGAACATCAACTTCAATTTGGTGAGCTGTTTCTGCTGCTTCACTATTTTCTCCACTGTGGTGCGAAGGTTATGGACCGGGTTAAGGTAAGTGTGCGAACGGACCGGGTTAAGGTGAGTGTGGGAATGGGATAGTTAGGGACCTTAGGGTTAGGCAGCGGGTAAGGTGAGTGTGTGATAGTTAGGGACCTTAGAGTTAGGGAGCAGGTAAGGTGAGTGTGCGATAGTTAGGGATGTTAGGGTTAGGGAGCTGGTAAGATGAGGGTGCGATATTTGTGGACCATAGGGTTAAGGAGCGGGTAAGGTGAGTGTGTGATAGTTATGGACCTTAGGGTTAGGGAGTGGGTAAGGTGAGTGTATGATAGTTACGGACCTTGGGGTTAGGGTTTGGGTTAAGGTAAGTGGATAGATAGTAGTGTATGTACAGTTTAGTGTAGGGTTAGAAGTTGGATTTTAAGTGTATATGTGTGGATTACTTTTTTTGGTGTGCTTGTTTTGTGTGTGTGTTTCTCAGAACAGCGAATTTTTTTCCTGGGAAAAAATTCACTGTTCTGAGCTTTTGATTATATCTTCTTCTTTTGGCTTTTCCCGGTTAGGGGACGCCACAGCGGATCATCTGTCCGCTCATGATTGGCAGTGGAGTTTTACGGTGTCGAGTTGCCAGCCCGGCACCCAACCTTCCACAGAAGGCACACACACCTAGGGCCAATTTAGAGTGTCCAATCCACCTACTGCATGTCTTTGGGATGTGGGGGAAACCCATGCGACCACAGGGAGGACATGCAGACTCCGCACAGAAGGCACCCCAGCCGAGAATCGAACCAGAGAACCTCTTGCTGTGAGGCAGCAATGCTAACCACCATGGCCGCCCATCCAAGTTCGAGCTTATGGTGTTCGATATTTTGGGATTTTGATTATGTGATATAAACCCATTCCAAAGATATGGACATTTGTTTGAAATGTGAGGACATAATTGGATCCTGTCAAAAGGCTTAGGCTCCACCCATTGAAATAACAGCATAATTCCTGAGCTCCATTGGAGTGAATGAGTTAATGACCTAAATAAATGTTACTGTAATTCTTCTCTGACTGACTCCGTTGCTAAAGCTGCCATCTGTGCTTCTGATTTTTACTTGCATTTCAATAGAGTAGTCATGGCAGCCAATAGAGGAAGTCAGAAGAAGCTTGAAACTGAGAAAATAGTGGAACAATTTAACATGTTCCTATATCTGGGAGGTGTGGGTGAGGGGAAGGGAAGTCTGAATGAGGAGGTCAAAGCTTGAATCAGAGGAGCTGCAGTCATCTGGCTATATTAGTCACAGACTAACATATAACAAATAAACTCTTGTCTTCCACATACTTCTCTCCACATTATTCCCTTCCTGATCCCTTGCATCTGACTCATCTTCTCACACTTTTCTTTCAACACTACCACTTTTCATCCTCTGACTGCCTAATCACTCGTTCTACTCTGTCATCTGAAAAACTATATATACTCCTACAGAATGTCTTCCTATAAACACACAGTTTTTTCTTTTCCATAATTTATTAATATTGATTTGTGTCTTTTGAAATTATTCTCTTCTGTTCTGTAGTGCTTGTCATCCCTAGTTATGAATTTTGTATATTTTCTTATTCTACTTTTTGTATTTATTTTGTATTCATTTTATTTCTGTTTCTGGAGCTTTTCTTCCCAGGCCTCTGCTGAAAATGAGCATTGCTCAGTTTGATTTCCCCATAAACAAATGACAAAAAAAATATATATAAATAAATAAACAAACAAACTGGCAGAAATGACTGGGATAATATGTGAAAAGAGCATGCTATAAGAATTGAAAAGTAAGGTCTACAAAACAGTAGTGCAACCAAGTGTTTCTGTATGGCACAGCAAAGGCAGAGAACTTGAGGAAGCTTGCACTGATGGAGATAAATTGCCTGAGACTGCTAGGAGGATACCCACTATGGGACAGATGAAGAAATTAGGACATCAGAGCAGAAATAAGAGTAGCCCAAATTAAGGAGCAGGTCATGAATATTAGACCATAGTGGTTTAGTGACGTGCAAAAGATGAGAAGAAAATTTGGTAAGGCAGAACTGGGTGAGACAAGAAGGCAAGAGGGTTGATGCTGTCCAGATAAGAGATGACTGGGTTGCTCTGAATGGAGGAAATAATAACAGTTGATGTGACAATGTGGTTTCCATGTCAAAGTGGAAAAAAGGGGGCTGGTGATAATGAATAGTATTGTTAAGGCAGTCCATTTCTGCAGCAAATGTAATGCGGCATTTAAAAGCAAAGCCATGTGGTAGCATACTTGTGCAACTAAACTGTACAACAACCAGGAGAAATTAATGCAATGCTTATAAGAAGTCCTATTTTACCCCCCTTAAGCGCATGCTTAAACTAGCAAAGAGCTTAAGGATATAATTAGGAAACCAAATATGAACTTAAAATGGTGAATGAAACCAAAAAATAACTTCTCATCTTTTTTAATGTTGTCAAGAAGTTAAGGACCTACAACCAGAAATGCTCAGACCTAGTCCATGATAATGCAGTCCACCTGTATGCAAACAAAATAGGTAATATCCAAGCTAACAAATTTAGTGCAAATTTAATTCCACCCACAGTTATAACTATTAAACAGATTCTACCACCCAACCCATCCTATACTTAGTGTAAAACAAGTCTTCTCAGCTCTGTCAAAAGCTAACACCAGTTCATGCATGTGCCCTGATAACATGACGAGATATGTGATTATCAGTACCAAATGTGGCCTATCTGAATCCACTATTTAACATCTTTAATCTATGTCTCAGTATTGGTTATATTTTCCAAACCTGGAAAACAGTCATCTTAATGCTGCTCCACAATGGTGGTCCAACTATGGACCCTGGTAATCATGTACCCATTAGAATAACTAGCCACGTATTAAAGCAATGAAGCATATTACCCCTGACCTCAGTAATCTAAACAATGAACATCTGTTATCTGTATCCCTCATCAATCTGATATTGTCTAAGGCAGGCCCTGTAAATTTACCGTTATTAATTTCTTCAAAAATTCAATGAAGCAGTAAGCAGTAGTCATACCATACATATAGCTTATCTTGACCTGACCAAACTAGCCAAGGCCTTTGATATGATTCTTTATGTGAGGGTGTTATTGCAGAGCCTAGATAGATCAATTAAAACTCAAGATAGTCTCCTAGACTAGCTCATCTGTCAACCTGAAGTTGAGGATAAAAAAAGGCTCTTCTAAAGTTATAAACCAAAATACATGCACACAAAAATGCTCTTTTTAAGTTATGGACCAATGAAAAAAATATACTGTGCTGTAACAACAGCTTAGTCGAGATCTTTGCTCTAGTTACTAACAAAAACTCACACTAAAACTCATTTAAGCAGCTGCAGGATAACATCTACAGCTGCATAAATGTCTGTTCGTACTGTATTAATGCCTGACCAGCAATTCAGAGGTTGTTTTGGTCTGACCATCAATTCAGTTGGACTTTATCATGCCTCTTACCACCTTTTGCCAGGGCCAGCTACCCCATTGTCTTCACCCTAGCTCTAGTTCTGTATTATTGACAACCTTATAAATCTAAATACTACTCCATGTGTAATACAGTCATTGCTGCTTGGTTGTGTGATAAAACCAGTGAGTTTAGAGCAGCAGGTATCACTTCTGAAAGCAAATGATGTTACCAGTGGTGTACCACATGACTCAGCATTTGGCCCTTTGGCTTGGCATATGTTTCTCAGACCTTCAAGCTATCATTCCTCATCCATGGTTGCCTAAGTTTATGGGCAACTGAAAACTGGATAATATAAATACTTCTAAAATTACACACATAATCAGGAAGTACTGGCCCATGGTACAACAACTACCCCAGTTTAAAGATGGAGATAAAAGTCAGTTAGGATTTGCATATAGACAGTGTCAAAACTTGAAAAGTTTATTGTGTTGTAGAGAACAGCAGAATATTTTACATCATAATAGAAGTTTAAAATCAGGTACACATAAATGTAACAAATGTCAATATTGCAAATATGTATATATACCGATAAATATATTTTGCATCCATTTTATAAGAATAAATTTTATACAAAAGCATATGGTACAAGTGAAACAAAGAATTTTGTGTATATGACTCTCTGCCAATGATGCAGTACATTTTATTTAGGCAAAATAATAGAAAACTTGAATATGTGATCACATGTCAGAAAATATAGAGCAATATACACTAATGCTTTAAGTGTATTAAAAACACAAATGACAAGCACACTCTTAAGTTAATAATACTTAGTGTCATTTATGAGGGCATTAAAGGTTGTGATATAAAGAATGAAACTGAGAAATAGGAAAATAAGTGAATAGCCAGATTTAGGGCACAGAGATATCCACTCTTAAATGAACAATTCAATATAAAACCATTTTTTAAATATATAAGGAATAAAGTTAAATACCTGTCTCTTTAAATGCTTGATTAATTGTCATTTGAATTTCAATTGATGTTCTAATTGATTTTAACTGGAGTGGTCATGTGATATGCTATGTGTATTTAAGAAGTGGTTTTATTCATTTTTAGTTTTTGCCTGAAGAAGCTTTCAAAGATTCAAAGTAAATGTTATTGTCATTTAGGAATGCACATGTGTAAATCTTACTGAAATTATGAGTATCAGCTTACCATGAGAGTACAGCAGAAGAATAGGATACGACAAATACAACATTAATACATGTCAAGTAAAGGTATTAGACACTAGTGACTACACCACGAGAGCAAAAGAAAAAAGCTGCCCCCCCCATGTAGTCACATAAAAACTGTACAGTAGCAATATGACAGGTAAGATTGGTTATGTTATTGCACATGAACTAAAAATTGTCACTCTTATAGGTTCATACGTTGGTACTAGGCTATCAGCCCTAGGGCCTATACAAGCCTAGCCATAACAATTCCCTGGCTATTTCTTCCCACAGTATTTACTTCCCTGGACCCCTGTCTAGCAGGGTGACTGACGTGATCCCCAGGGTGAATTTCCTGTCTCCCATCCAATCATCAAGGTTCCTTTTGAAGAGGGCCAAAGAGGCACTCTGCTTGACATGTATGGGCAGTCTGTTCCAGAGTCTGGGGAGTCTCTGGGTCAGGAACCTATCCCCCCAGCATGTGTTGTTCATTGTGATGACAAGGTTTAGATCCCTGTGTGTCTCTGAGGGATTGGGATTTCTTTAAGTGTAGCATGTCCAACACCTCTGGGTTTGACTTGGTCTTGTATGTTAAGCAGAGATCGCCTCTGAGTAGACCATATGCAACAGAGTATAGGTGGAGTTTTTTTAGATGGTCAGCATAGGGCATCTGCTTTAAGCCTGTGGGTCTTTTAGTGAGGTATTTCTGCGGCCTTTCCAGTTGTTGCAGATGTCTTGAGAGGTACACACCAAATGGGGCATTGTATTCTATAATGGGTATAATAAGGGATGAGTACAGTGGGGCAATGACCTCCTTTTTTCTGGATGAAAAGCCCTTAGTGATGAGGTGTGCCACATATAAGGATTTCCTGACTGTTGTGGCGATGTGGTTATCAAAAGTGAGACCACTGTTCACCTGTGTCCCCTAGTCTCTTATCACATTTTCGGTGTTTAGTGTATTGCCACTTATGTGGTAATTCATGGGTACATGGTTTTTCTCAAAGGGGATAACTATTGAGCTTGAGCCTATGGCTCTGGTACCAAGCATCTGTTTCTGTAAGGCCCTTTTGTAAAATATCCACATCATTTGGGGAATTTAATAATGGCTCCCAGTTTGCAGTCATCTGCGAACTTTGTTAGCCAGAGTCTCTTAGTGTTGGTCTGTACTTCAGAGAAGTAGATGCCAAACAAGAGTGGTCCCAGGACTGAAATCTGAGGTACTCCACTTGTCATTTGTCTGGAGCTGGATTTGGAGTCGGCTACTTTTACAGTGTGGGTTCTGTCAGCAAGCCAGTTGACAACCCATCGAGTGACATAGGGATGAATGCCCACCTTAGTAAGTTTATCTATGATTCCAGAGTGGGGGATGGTGTTGAAGGCTTTGGCGAGGTCCAGCTAGGCTGTGTGGACCTCCTTACTCTTGTCCATGGCTCTGAAGACTGATTCGAAGAAGTCAGTCAGGTTCAGGAGACAAGATCAGCCCTTCACAAAACCAAACTGCATGGGGTCCAGTGTTTGAAGGTTGCCAATGTCTTTGTTTATAAGTTCCATGATAATACTTTCCATGACCTTGCAGATCAGGCTCATCAGACTGATGGGGTGGTAGTTCCCGGGATCCAAGGTGGATCCCTCCCTTGTGGAGTAGGATAACTGTAGCTGTGCACCACTCAGTGGGCATGAAGCCTGAGGTGAGGCTATGATTAAACATGACACTTAGGTGAGGAGCCAGTTCATTTTGTTGTTCATGTAGTACACAGCCTGGGATGTCATCTGGTCCCATGGATGCTGTATTCTTAGCTTTGGAGAGTGTGTTTTTTTTACCTGTGTGGCCTTTATTACCGAAATTTGGCAATCTTTCTGTATTGAGATGGGCCCTTTAGGGGGTGAGAGGGAGGTGAATTTTGCACTGAATTGATCTTCCAGGATATTGGCAATATCCTTGGGATAAGTATATTTAATGCGATTCTGTTGTAGCTCAGAGCAGATCTGAGCATTGTCATTTAGATTCTTGACATAGCTATAGAATACCTTGTGGTTGTCTTTGGAATCTTTGGCAATTTTGTTTTCGAATCTAGCTTTGGAGGATTTTATGAGGGATCTCAGCTTCTTACTGAGGCTGGTAAGGGAGTTTTATGTATCCTGGGATTTTCTTCTTTTCTGCAACAGTTTCTTCCTTTTGTTGTAAAGTTTGTTTATGGTAAGAGACCATCAGACTGGCTTCCTTTTTTTGGAGGAGAGCATCTTGGTTCTATTGGGGATGGCACAATTCATGCATGAGTGGATGTGCTCATACAGTGCCTTAGTGTAGGATTCAGCAGTCGAACCTTTAGTTGCCGTCTGCATGGGCGTCATGAAGTTTGTCACTTCTGACTTGAGTAGCATGAAGTTGGCTTTGGAGAAGTTTTTTATGGAGGTTTCCTTACTGGGGGGTGGGGGTGGGATGTGGATGTCAAGGGTGATTAGCTTATGGTCAGACCTGATCAACAAGGGGGTGACCATAGGTGTGGATCATCGATTTCCCATGTTGGTAATGACCAGGTCTAGGTTATTGGAGCCCCTGGTGGGACTAAGGATTAGTTGATCCGGGGCATTGGAATTTGAGTTCCAAGAACCGCTGGGCAAAGGTTTTGGTACACGAGTAGTTTTCCCAGTTAATGGCAGGGTAGTTGAAATCACCCAGTATTAGGGTGTTTGGTTGTATCTTAATATTTTCCAGTATGTTTAGAAAGGTGTAGTGAGAATCTTGGGGCATGGTGAGGGATCTGTAGCAAGCTACAGTTTGGATTTAAGTCTTACCTAGTGTTAGTTGCACCTGGAGAATTTCAGACGCATTGTGTTGGGCAACTAGCCTGGTGTTGTGAATATCCTTGGCGAATATGGACACTCATCCACCTTTAGTGTTTCGGTCCTGGTTTGGTTGCCAAAAAGTGTGTTAAGAGTTGTAGCTTGGTATTAGGGGTGCTCTCTGGAGCCTTGAACCAGGTCTCAGTTACTGCACAGATATCGATGTTCTCCATTTTTAGGAGTGCCTCGAGAGAGTGCATTTTGAGGTTTAGACTTCTAGCATTGAGTAGCATTACCTTCAGATTTTGCATGCTTGTACCTGTTACGGTATTGGTTTTGTCCTTTGAACTTTGCCTAAAAACGGCACTACAGGGGTGGCAAGAGCCTTAGCAGTAACCTGAATCCCAGGGGCAACGGGTGCAGACCATCTCTGGCAAAGCATCATGGTTTGTTGATCATGTCGTCCCAGGCAGACAGATCCTGGATCCACTTTGAATGACACCAGAAGCTTAGCCAATTGTTGACGTCAATCATTTTGTCCTTATACTGTGGTATCATTCTAGGCAAAGGCAAGATGCTACTCAGGGCTAGGGTCATACATGCCTGGGTCACATGATCCGAGAGCTCTTCCATGTCTCTTTTCATGTAGTCCAGGGAGGTACGTCTCAAGTCATTCACTCCAACATGGACAATGACAGAGTCCTATTTGTACTAGTGGAGTGACTTGAGTGCATGTGTTATGTGGTGGTATTATTACATAAAACAAATAACACGCAACTGCACTTGAATGTAAAGATATAACTAAGTAAGTAAACAAATATTGCACGTTCCAAACGAAACACTGTTATTAAGTTAATTTGTGGTGGAGTCACTAGGGCTGGTGTCTGAGTTCATAAGTTTCATCACCATGGAGTAGAAGCCGTTAATGAATCGGGAGGTCCTACAGTGAATACTGCAGTATCTCCTGCTGGATGACAGTTGAGTAAACCAGCCGTGTGCAGGATGTGAGGAGTCATTACATTTTTTGTGGGTGCTTTTAAGGCTCCTTGCTGTGAATAGCTCCTGGACTGATGGTAGACTGGTGCCCATAATTTTCTCAGCAACTCTCACCACTCTCTGTAGCTTCTTCCTTTCAGCTGCTGTACAGTTCCCAAACCAAACAGTGAAATTACAGGGGAGAATGCTCTCAATAGCTCCTCTGTAGATGGTGGAGGGAAGAATAAGTGGGAGCTTTTCTCTTTTGAACCTTCTCAGAAAGTAGAGATGTTGATGGGCCTCTTTGACCAAATGACCAGTATACACAGTCCAAGAGATATCCTCTGAAATGTGTAATCATAGAAATTTTGTATTTTTAACCCTTTCCACCTCTTTACTGTTAATCTTGAGTGAAGAGTGGGCAGCTGACCTTTTCTTGAAGTCAGTGATGGCTTCCTTTGTTTTATCGATGTTCAGGTCTAGGTTCTTTCTTCCAGGTTCCTTCTAGGTTGTTTCACACACACACCAGTCGATCAGAGAATTGACCTCGTCTCTGTACCCTTTTTCATCCTGTCCTTTGATGAGGCCCATGACTGTGGTGTCATCTCCAAACTTGATATGATTTCCAAGCAAAACTGTGACTTGCACAGTTTTATTAACGTAATTCACTATTGGTATACTTAGCTCCTGACTGATTTTTTTTTTTGTTTCAATTCAAATGATCACAATATTCTTCAAATTGTTTTAAAACAGCTTAACACCATGAAGAGTTAAAGGAATACTCAACTGTAAATGTTTCAAAACTCAATAAACACTGAAAAAAAATGTGTATATATACAAAATATATACATATACAAAAACCTGAAAATAAACAATTACAATAAATGTTTCATAACCAGTTCATTATATAAACATCTGAAACATTCAAAAGGAATTCAAACTTCTGGCAAATATAAAAGTAAAATACCTAAGAAACTTCAAATCATCATTATGCTTAGTTATTAAATGCAAAACTATTTTACAAGCTGCCACATTGTTTTAATGTCTTTTATATGCTATGTGTTACTGTCATTGTTACAGTCGCATAACCATTCACCCACCCTATTAACAAAACTTAATTTTAACCTTTGATAACAGATCAGTATCAGCAGATGTTTCTTCTAATGCATTCTTATTCAAAACATTCCTTACAGCTCACAAAAAGTGACTCTTGGGAATGTGTTGAACTTCATTTTATTCAGAGCAGGTGTTGCAACAAACTAAAATGTTCATCACATTGATCACTGCTACAGTAGCCTTTGCTATCTATATGGGTTATATCCTGCCAGGGATATAACAACTGGCTAGCTTCCAAAGCTTCAGGACACCAATTTAGCCATTGGGCAGCCTGAGCTGAGTTGCATAAAAACACAGGTTTAAGCAGCAAGCCCTTCAGAGCTAATGCTCCTCTGCGGGCTTTTGAGGACCAATGGTTGGCTTGTGCTGTTCCTTTGCTGGGCAGATAAGTTCCACTTGAGGAAAAAACTTTTACATTTAAAATGTTTAGTTTCAATGTACTTTTCAACTTACAAATGTTGTTAGGAGTTTGTGTTTCAACAGACTGTCACAAGACTTAACTGTATTTTTAAATGGGAGAATACTTTTTTTCTTGTCAGTTTAACAGTAGTTGAAAGTTGTTAAAACCATTTTTGCTGTGGAGAAATTATTTTGCTTGTTATGTCTGGCAAAATATATAAAAGTGTTTTTAATGTGTTTTGTGGGAAAAGTGATTTTACTGGCTTATACTGCTTTTTTCCCAAGAAAAGAGACACCATTGTAGGCTTGAATGTGGAACAAGCTACTGTTTTTATGGTTGGTCCTTCTTCCGGCCACAAGAAAGAAAAAGTTAAGCAAACAGCCTGGTTTGGGGGGGGACTCTTCTGTGTCCAAAGCTGGTTCCTTAGACCACTCATCTTTTACCCCAGATCCCTCTGGTATAGCACCTACAGACACTATGGTTAGGAAGTTAGCCACATCCTCTGCAGATATAGGGGTCCCCCTCAGTGGACAAGGGAAAACCACTCTTGTTGGTCCTGGAAGAAAGAACAGGTAGGACTTCCCTGTTTAGCCAGATTGTTGTGCCCATCCATGGGAAAATTGCTATTGCCATTAACAACTCTGTTGGCCCCATTTGTCCTGTCAAAAAGAAACAAACAAAAAAAATAAACATGCATCTACTCTTCCTCAAATGTCTATAGACAGGAATATTTACTAGATCTGACTTGGGGTCTAATTTAGGCTATTGATCCTTCTTATAATGTGGTTTCTGGTAAAAGAAAAAGAGATGCTTCTTTTCTTGAAGAGATTCAAGATTCTGAATATGGACAGGAAGATGAAGGGACAGATGCGGGGTTTTCTCCGCAGATTTCTGATTCAGAGGGGGGCACAGTATTTGATTCTCTCATTGGGGGTTTCTCTTTTTCTCAGACAATTTACAGAACGTGAATATGGAGATTTCTCAGTCACTCAGAAAATACTACGAGCTGCTGCAAATGGTATTTCCAGTACCGTCAGCCATTCCTCCAGTGCTGCTGCCAGCTTTAGAGAATGTGTCTTACTGCCTACAGTCTTACTGATAGTCAGCCTGCTGCTCCTAAAAAAAGAAGATAGTTTGTATAAAGTTCTTTTCAGTTTTTATACACTCATCCCAAACCTGATCCAGCAGCTATAGCTTTGGCTAACCCTAGAGTTGCTAAACATTTCTAATCCTCTACTATTTGACAAGAATGGAAAAATGATTAACAAGTATGGGAAAAAAGTATATGCTTCTGCAACTTTGATGTGTTAGGCTCACATGTTAAAGTTTATTCTGACTAATTGTGAACATATGAGGAATGATTTGTCTACAGTTTCTTACTGTGAGGGAAAATCTGCTTTAAATAGTTTCAATTCTGGTTTGTTGTTTAGTGTATGGGTATGACTGTTGATATTTCTTCCAAGCCTGTGGCCACTGGTACTGTTTTGAGGAGCATTGCCTGGCTTCATTCTCAGAACCACTGAGATGATGTAAAAAAGGAGATCTAAAATGTTCCTTTAGATAGAGATTTTGTTTCTGGTTCCGCTGCTTCAGAGCTTATCAAAAAGTGTGATGAGAGAGGTAAGCTGATACAGGGAATCTCTATGATTTTTAAGCCCTTCATTTTCCAAATTTGTTAATGGATTCTCTAACCCTCATCCAGTTTTGCAAGAAACAAACTAAACAGTCTCAGCAAAATGCTGACAAACAGATGTTCAAGAATTGGCAGTGGGGTTCTAAAACAATACAGACCCCCCCCCAAACAAACAAAGACAATCCAATAAATCAGAATGACTATTTAAGGGATCTAGTCCCACCCTTCTACCCTGGCAGTCCCTTTTCCATTCCAGAAAAGCTGAATCTCTACTTCTCTCTTTAGTAACATATAGTTTCTGACAAATTAGTTCAGAAGATCATTCAGCAAGGTTACAGATGGTGGTGGGGGGAAATTTCTCCTTTGCAGGGGATAATTTCTCATCCACCATACAAGACTAGACTCCTGTATTCCTCCTATCCTTCAACATATTTTGTCTCGGGGAGTGGTAGGGCCAGTTTCTACTTTGGGCAAGGTTTTTATTCAAGGATGTTTTTCGTGCCAAAGTAAGAAGATGCTTGGAGAGCAGTTCTGGATCTTTCTTTCTTTCCTAAACCTGTTTGTGATGGTGAATAAGTTCAAAATGATGTCACTTCACAACCTGTTACCCCTTCTTTCTCATTCGAGTTTCCTGGTAATATTAGATTTAAAAGATGCTCATCATCATATCCTTATTCACTTAGACATCAGGTATTTTTTAAGTTTTTTATCTCTGGATCACATTATCATTTTTTTGCCTAATCCTTTGGACTATCCACTGCACTAAGAATGTTCACAAAGGGTTTTGCTCCAATTTTACCTCATTGCAGACTACAGGATCATATTTTTCGTATTTAGACAACTTGCTTATCTCTGTAGAGTCTTTTTCAAAATGTCAGGATTCTCTCACTTAGGTGAAAAAGTTTTTGGGATTCCAAGAGAACACTCTAAAGTCTTTTTTAACTCCATCACACAGGATTGTATTCTGGTGTCTGCTGTACATGTCGGTTCAAAGAACATTTCTTCCACAGGAAAATTAGATCTATGTCTAGATTCATTTCTAAGGTTGTCCACTCAGACTTCAGTCACTTGCACTGCATAGGAATACTTCAGGATTTTGGTTCTTATTCCATGTATGATTCTCATGATGCCAGTGGCAAGACTCCACATGAGAAAGACACAATGCTATCTGAAATCTCTCTTGTCCTAGCATTAACACCCATTATCTTTTCAAGTCCGAGTTCTGGGATTTCTCAGAAGAGAAATCAATTAGTAGAGAAGCACATTTCCATAAATCCAGGTCTCCCCTTCTTCCTTCATACTCCAAAGCAGTCGGTCACCACAGACACCTTGGACTTTGTTTGGGGACTAGTTTCAAAAGGGATAAAAGTGCAAGGTGTTTGGGACACCAAGGGCAGACAAAATTACATAAATATAACAGTGATACCTGCTGTTATCAAAGCACTCATCTCTCTGAATCATCTTTGGTCCCCTGGATCTCTTCCAGTTGTTACAGGCAATCCACATTCATGTGGTAGATCAGCAAACAAGCAAGGATTAATCAAGTCTTACCATCTTTGCAGACAGGATGTGTTAACTTTGGATACAGCTTCACAGTGCAGTTTCACTCTACATGTATCCTACATCTTGTCAAAGTAAAATTGTGTGGCAGACAAGCTAAGAAGGACAAAGGCAGACCTTCACAGATGGAAACTAGATAAATGGGGTCTTCCATGATTTGTTCCATTTGTGGGGCTTTCCTAAAGTAGACCTCTTTACCTCCTCCCTAAACAACCAACTGGCAAATTTCTGCTCCTGGACTCCATGTAAGAAAGCCTTTTGAAGACAGATGCCTTTTCCTTTCCATGGTCAGGAATGTTTCTGTATTCTTTTCCACCCTTTCCACTAATATCGAGAGTACTTTGAAGATTAATAAGGAATTTCTCAAGAACATTATGGTAACTTCCTTTTGTCCCAGGCAAATGTTGGTTCTAACTTCTTTTGGAAATGGCCAGGGGTAATTACCACAAGCTTCCTCACAGAATGGATTTACTCACACAAGAACAGGGATATTTGAGTCACTTCATCCCCAATCAACTTTTACGGACTACCTGAATGATAGGGTCTTAATTCTATTAGACACCTGTTCACTGCAGATGTGCATCAGGTACTAACAGAGACAAGAAAGCCTTCTACTAGAAAATCATATATTAGCACATGGAAAAGTATTTCTAGTTGGTGCCAACAACATAACCAGCACCAGTTCAGAGCTGGTGTTTCTCTGGTTTTACAGTGTTTGTGTGAGATACAGTCCTTTGGCCTTTCTTACTTCTCCATCAAGGTTTATTTATTTATCCTATTTTATTTCACATTTGTTAACCGGGTTAGTCCAACTGGGTAAGAAATTACCCATTTTCAGCGGAGACCCGAGGAGGAAAGCCCCGAACAAAACATACAAATACATGCAAATAGAGACAAGTTAACAATATAAAGAGCAAAACAAACTTATGGATACAATGGATAAGAAAAATAAATGTAATCCAAGGAATAGTACATAGCTATATACAAGGTCAGAAAAGGAAAGTGCAAAAGAAGATAGGAGTAGAGGAGGAACGAAGTGATCTAGAGGGAGGAGGAAAAAAAGAAGAGTAGTAGGATAAAGTAAATTATATAAAGAGGGAGGGTATAGAAAGAAGAGCAGATTGGATAAAGTAAGATAAGAAAGAGGAAAAAGGTCTTAATGATAAGTCTTGTATAGAAATGGGAATATGGAAAGGGAGGAGTTAAGTAGGATGATTACAGGTACATATAGGGTTGTTATGGAGGTACAAAATAAGGTCATGTTTGAAGTTAGGAAGAGAGGTATGATTTCTAATATGGAGTGGAAGATTATTCCAAATAAGGGGGATGGAGTGTTTATAAAGTATTTTACCTATGTTAATATTGGGTTTATAGACTTGTAGAAAGAGTTTATCAGAGCTGCGAGAGTTCAGAGAGGGGTGTACCAGGAGATCAGGTAGGACAGAGATGGACAGTCAGAGTTAGAATTAAGAATTTGGAAAGCTTGGATCAACTGACATTTGGTCAGAAGGTGTGGAAATTCGAGCCAATGTAGTTTTTTGAGAGCAGAACATTGATGGGATTTATAGGGGCTGCTGGTGACAAATCTAGCAATTTTGTTATAAGTTTGATCAAGTTTTACCAGCAGGTTATATTGTAAATTGGAAAATAGAGAGGAGCCATAGAGGAGGGCAGGGAGGAGATGGGATTGGGCTAACAGTAGTTCAGAATTGGAGGTCGGGAATTTGCTGTTTCTATATAACATGCCCAGTTTTTGCTGTGTTTTCTTTATAGAATGAAATGTGTGGAGGTCTAGTTTGAGCTGGTTGTCAATGATGACACCTAGGAGTTTAGTATGTAAATCTGGCGATATGATGGTGCCATTTAGTGAGGATACGAGAAAGTTGGATTTGTGATGGCTATAGCTTTAGGTATGAATAGTAAGTAGGTTTGCATATGAGACTTCCAATAAAACTGATGGCTCCTCCTTGGGATCTTAATTTTGTATTAGAGAAGCTAACACTTGCTCTATTTGAACCAGATCATCTGTCTAACTTGAGGTTCTTAACATAGAAGACTACTTTACTGATTGATCTGACCCCAACAAGAAGAGTATCAGTTGCAAGCTCTTATGGAGAGTCAGCACTATCTCATTTACCACAGAGAGGGTTTCTTTGAGAACTAATCCATCTTTTGTGCCCAAAGTGGTATCTGAGTTTACTTAAGCTAAAATATGCATCTTCCCATTTTCTTTCCTGAACCTAAAAATGAACAAGAATGGATACTCCATATCTTGAATGTATGTTCACAGACAACTCAGCAACTGTCTTGACAGAACAAAATCTTTCAGATATTTGGATCACTTGTTTATTTCTTTTAAGGTAAGAAGGGACAACCAAATGGTTGTCTAAGGCTATTACCAACAAAACTCTTCCAGGCAGGGTCAAGGCCCACCCTGCTAGGGCCTTGGCTTTGTCTACATATTTTTTGGAAAGGGTTGGATTCTAGAAGTACAAACTTGATTCTTTCTCTAGGTCTAGATTGGGTTTTGCTAGACTCATTCTCCAAGATGGCAGGTTATAAACCATATGGTTAAGTCTATATCAGGATTATCATTCGAACATTTGTTGTTATGATAAGTTTACTTACACAATTGCACTTTTTTACTACCATAATTTATGGACACTCCTCAGTTTCAGATAGCTCTTTAGAGGTCATCATATCTATAAATAATATTTGATTCACACAGCACTCTTGTTCAAATGTTAAAGGACCTTAACAAATACTATATTTTGGGTTTACTTCTACTTACCAAAATAACCCTCATCTGTACATGCTTAATGAGGTAAATTACATATTTTTTTAAATGAGAGATTCTCTGTGACACCAGCAAATTCATTAAAAGCCAGTAATGCTCATGCAAACATTAGGCCTTGGAGGAATCCATGTCAGTACCTGGTAAGGGCAGTATAAATAAGTTGAAATAAAATGACATGTTTGTGTATAATCATCTCAATAGACTAGTTTTCATGAGCTGGATATTTGTTGAGGAACCACCAAATCCCTTGTATACCACTCTCATGTCTGATGTTATTATACAATCTTTTTTTTTATTTAACATTTGTTTACTGGGAAAGTCCAACTGGGATAGAGCCCATTTTCAGCAGAGGCCCTCCGGGAAAGGCTCCAGATGCATGTCTTTGGAATGTGGAAGGAAACGGGAGCACCCAGAGGGAACCCACACGAGCACAGAGAGGACATGAAGACTCTGCACAGAAGGTACCCCAGCTGAGAATTCAACCGGAGAACATCTTTTCTGAGGTGACAACACTAACCACTGCACCACTGTGTCACCCTAGTCTATTTATATCAGAAGCAGCTAATCTGTTCTCTGAAGGTATTTTGAAGTCATCCAATGTACTGCAAAATTTTTTTTGTCTTTTATAAATTAATATTTGCAGCTAAGAGAATATTTTAAAACTAAATGAATAAAGTTAAACCCTGCATCCGGAAAAACAGCCCTTCCTTAGAACAGTTTTGATCTCAGTGATGCCAGTAGTAGATATACTAATGGGCATAACTGGTAAAGGATCATTTGGGGATGGAAATACTGAGCATCCCAGACCCAGCACTCCTGCAAAAGAGAGTGAAATGAGTCTAGTGCCTGACATCCTAGTGACAGGCTACTGTCTGATTTGTATACAGTTGCCCACTTGATCCTTTGTCAGACATAAAAGAGTTCAAGAGAGATAATTGTCCTCCTTCATACATCTGCTATAAGATCAGTGATATAAGGTGTTTCTTCTGTTACATACTCGCATGCCATGCAGTCTGGCTGGAAAGATACAAAGTTTCCTCACAAAGAGCATTGAAGGGTCTCACATCTTGTCATATAGCCAAACATTATTGCACTCCTTTCTGTTTTTTGTATTTTACTGATATCCTGGGGGAGACCTATGACTGACTTTCTGAGCAGAAAAGGAACCGTTTATAATTGACACTATTTAGCTGGAATATTCTATGATGACCTGAACTGAAAAGGATGCTCAGTCTCTATAAAATTTAATGTTATCTATTATGGCATGTAAAATTACAGTCTCATATCTCAGACTTCTATATCTCTGGATACCCAACCCCCACCACCACCCCCCATGGTTATAGTCAAATCATTAATCCTTACCTTCACAAAAATATATGATATGGAAGTCTCATGGTACTTGACAATATGATTTCCTCCTTAGATCACTCAATAATTTTAATAATTAAAGACACTATATTGCAAAGTAAATTTATTTTATTTCATGTGTTTTTGTGTCAGAGAGCACAGCATTTAGTTAGCCACTGGTGATTAAAGAGATGGTGTATGTAGCTAAATTTGAACATTTTGGAATATGTTGAAGATGAAGCAAGTCACTGGCTGGAGTGAGGAAGCCATGGTGCTTTGGACGCACCAGTCAGTGATCTGAGAAAATTGATGCATTTAAATTTTGCAGATATGACAAATAGTTTGTAAGTGAAAACCGAATTTTGGAATTTGATTGGACTGTTTGTAAAATCTGATATCATTAGAAGTGGTTGTAGTGAAAGATGTAGAATACCAGCATGGTCAGAAATTGACCGTGGGTCCCGATAAAAGGCCAGTCACTAGTCATTTCAGACAAGACAATTGTCTGTGGGTCTGATCAATGTGCGATATTGGTAATTTCAGACAAGGCAAGACAACTGAAACAGCAAAACAAATGGAACAGGTGGTGCAGTAACTGACTGGTATAAAGGATAAGACTAAAAGGAAAAATGTAAGGTTGTTTGCAGTTTTGAAAAGTAAAGCAGGGATAGATTTGAGCTGGCATATGTATGGTACATTATTGACCATCTCTCTGAGCAACTTGCCTAGAATGAATGAAAAAATAAGGCACTTCTGTACACCACTGAGCCTTGTGGGTTGAGAATATCAAGCAACATTCTTTATGAGCCATTAACTCCATCTCCATAAATACGAGCAGGACTGTAATCACCCATGACAAAACAATGACATATAATATTCCACTTGCCCTGCTGCCTTCATATGTTGCAAAAATTATATTTTTTAAATCTGATAGAAAAAAAATTATACCAATATGAAGACCAAATGGGGTGGCTAGCTGATGTCTCAGGATGCCATACCATTGTGTTATATGATTCTTTCATTTTTCCTTTGCGTTTTTATCTTTTCTGAGGACAGATTAAGATGTTCTTAAAAGCATGTTCTCTCTCTTCTGATGTCAGGATAAAGCAGCATGATCAGTATAATTCTTAAATGGCTAGATAGATCATTTAATTACTTTAATTTGTAAAGGAGGTCAGCAGCCCCCTTTAACCTCCCCTCCACACACAATAACATATTTATTTAGAAGAAATAATGTGGAGGGAGGGGGTGTTTAAGGGGGAAATAAACCCCTTAAAATGGAATTAACTAAAACATATGCTGTCAGAAGTGCTGCTGATGTGAGATTCTAATAGCTGTGCAACACAACTTAGAATATTTAATGATCTACATTAAAGTAAGAATAATATCTTATAATGGCTTATGTACATGTTTAGGTTTGTTAATAAATCTGTTTATAGATATACTGCAGAATATGATGGAAATTGTATCATATGGTTATGATGTGCCTGTAGAAGTTATGTGGAACAAAGCAGTGTATGTGTGTGCATATATATTTTTCTCTCTCTCTCTAAATATATATATATATATCTTTTTTTACACGTACATATAAAGAGATCGATACATGTGGTTTTATTATTTCATTTGCCTGAAACCCAAATGTTCAAGCACATTTGCTTGAAAACTCATTTAAATGAAAACAGTCTCCACAATAGATACACCTTAAAGATGTTTTTAAGAGGGGCAAGCCCCCTGCATCCCCATATACCTCTTAGATATAATCAGCACTGGAGGGCGAACACAAACATCTATTCATCTAGCGGTAATACATGACAATGATCAATGCGATCTACACATAGTATGCTAGACGCTCATCTCTAAGAACTTTTATGGTAAAAATAAAGAGGACACCATCACATACTTTCTGTAGACTTCTATGGTTTTGGTTAAATAAGTTATCAGAGAAATGAGTTTGAGTATTTGGGTTTTAGGCAAATGAAACAGAACCATATAGATATATAGGTATTAAGTAAAAGTTACACTGATGTAATTTTTAAGATTACCCAGTTTTATATATGAAGCTGTCAAAGCTGAGTCCATATGTGGGGGATGGAAGCTAGAGTTTGATCTGCTTTCTGAGTGGCTGTGTGAGGAATATTACCTGATAGGTAGTGGATAGTGTATAGTTTAAAGGTTTAACAGTGGATATACAACTTTAAATACTGAAATGGTAACCCTGACCACAGGAGTCTGCTTAGTGCTGTGGTGCATGTCACAATGAGTGAAGAAATGTGATTAGAACTCAAATGGCGATAATGTGACATATAAAAGCTTTATACAAGTCATGCACACCAGATGGCCATACTGGATATGATGAAGGAATACCTATGATAAAAAATATTTAAATAGACCTCTTTATCCCTATTGGTTAGGCTGATGAGTGGACAAAGTGATGTCTTGATCAAATGGGGGGCATGTTTCAGGCTGTGCGAGCAGAAAATCAGATATGGGTGTGTAGAAGATATGAAATACATTAATTAGATACTATGAGTTACTAAGGATGTTGCCTCAGGACTGAGTTGAAAATGAGACAGAGGAAATGGGGGCTGTTTTCCTTTCCTTTTCTTTTTTTGTTTTTCCTTACTAATTGGCATTGTAAGTTTACATGGTGTATTTAAAAATGTAGTCAGTGTAAAAGATTTCCACACTAGAATATATTATTGGAACTAAGAAAATGTTTAGTCAGAGATAGGGTATTTGCAAAAGAAATAAGTGATGTGGGGAGACAAGATCGAGATTTTACCAGTGTATTTTCATAAGAGAGTTTAATTTGCATGGTTATCTGTTTGTTGATTGAAAGATTTTTTGGAGTTAGGGGCTAGGGAGTACCTCTTTCATAATTAAGTGGGCATGGTGAAAAGCAGTAAGTGAATGAGAAAATTAGAGGAGAGAATTATAGATAAAATGTATTGGTAGAAAGGGTGATGGGCATATATGAAATGATGGATGAATGAGAAAGGAATGCTAAAGAAATTTACTGGGAAAAAGGGCATACACAGCTTTCACACCAGAAAATTGTATTTGAAAATAGAAGAAGACATAGGTACTCTATTCTAGCACTTGGGGCCATTGCCTGATGTGTTCTCTTTCCCAAATCTAAGCTAAAGAGCTCCTCTCTTCTTTTTAAACTGTAGCAAACTGCTCAGTACCTTTGTAGCAAGTAGATGCTACAGTTTCTGCCTCAATCCCTGCCCCATTTGAAACACTAGAGTGCTTCTGTTCTGAATGCAAATGCTGGTAATGAATTAAAGAATGATTGATTTTTGTTGATTGTGCATCCCATCACTTTGGACCCTTAGGTGGCTCCCCAATTCAGCTCACCTTAACTACATCACTGGGAAAATATATATACAATATATATATATATATATATATATATATATATGTATATGTATATACATATATATATATATATATATACATATATATATATATATATATAGAGAGAGAGAGAGAGAGTTTTATTAGGTAGCTGCTCTTACAGGCCATTTTAGGCCTAGCCAGTTTCCTATCAAATGTGATTATCAAACACTGTACCTGGTGTCTGCAAGGTAATCACCTTAACCTGTATGCCAAAGTTAACCCCTTAAAATCCTTTGAAATTTTCTGACCAGGAATTAAACCTTAGTCATGGTAATGACATCACTACATCCTGTCTAGTAGACTGCCAGGGATTACCCTATGATTATGAAGAGTTACAAACACAACTTTCACCCCCCCCCCAGAAAACCATATATCAAAACAATAAAAGTATTATTATTTAATAATTCTCTCCCAAGTGCTGGAAAGCTTTTAAATAGATATCTATGAAAATATAGTTGTGCAACTAAGATGAGAAAGAAATAGAACTACAAAGTATGTATGAAAGCTGTGATATTAAATAATTATAAAAATGCACATAAGAAAGCATACATGCGTAAGTACCACTTACCTGTAACAGTATAAGTTCATAGAACACACACTGCTTTACTGGCATATGGGTAGTAATGTTCTGCTGCTCCTTCTGGCAGTCTATCAAAGCTTTGAGCTCTTTCCACTGCTTGTCTGTGGGTGTGAAAGACCAGTCACGTGGCAGATCTAGAACTGTCCTTCAAACTCACAGACAGGACCCATTCGGTTTTCTGGGCTCCAGCAGGGAGAGCACATGAAAATGCAAGCTTTACAAACACCTACTGTTCCAAACCACACACACACACACACACACACGCACGCACACACACGCACACGCACACGCACACACACACACACACACACACACACCAATAAGACTGCTGAACAAAATGTATCGACAACTCCAGCAACAAACTATATACATCCAAGAAAAGCGGGGGGGTGGTTGGAAGTTACTGTCAGTAAGGCAGTGTGTTCTGTGAACATCTGCTGTTACAGATAAGTAGGACTTATTCAACTGAATTATGCTCAACATACTGTCATATGGATAGATTCCCAAAGCTTACCCAACCTGAGAGGAGAAAGGGTAAGGGTCCAAGACCCCTGCAGAATGGTCCACATGAAGCCTTCTCAGGATTTAGAAAAGGCATCCAGCTTTTGTGGTACTTTGTAAAGGTATGGAATAAAGAATCAAGCTGATGCCTTTAGAAAATTTCTAGCATCTACTTGTTTCTAGTATACCGATAAAGAGGAAGAGACTCTGGTAGAATGTGTCTTTACCCTGTCTAGATTTCCTGACTACAGTGGGTGCAACAAAAAATACCAGGAGACAACCAACTTGCATTTTTTTCTTAAAGACAGCTTGACCTTTCTTTACCCCAACAAAGAAAATTAAAAGTTTTCTGGCCATCCTAAAGAAATTCTTTCTGTCAAGGTAGAACCTAAGCTGCTGATGTCCATCCAAGTTATGAAGTATCATCTCTCCCTTATTCTTAGCTTCTGGAAAAAAAAAACAGGGAGATTAATCAACTGACTGAAAGTGAATTCTGAGACCACTTTCATCATGCTAAAAGGATTAGTGAATAACACAATCCTATCCCTGTGGAATATCAAGCAAGATTATCCCACCATGACAGCTTGCAGCTCAGAAGCTCACCTTGCAGATAATCAAAAAAGTTTTCCATTTTAAGACCTTGAGATTAGCTTACACTGTTGGTTCAGAAAGTGGTAAGGTCAATTTTTCAAGAACACACTTGAGATCCCTTGAAGAAAGAATGTGCTTGTGAAGGGGTATCATATGCAAAACCTATTTTATGAACTGTTTTTCCAAAAGAGAAGAAGAAAGAGTGGGAGCCATAGGCTGACGAGCAGTGAAGGCTGCTAAATATACTGCAATGGGCTTATATGATAATGATAAGCCATCCTGAAGTAACTCACACAAATATTTCAAGACCAGAGAGATATTAACATCAATAGATCCTTTGTTTCCATTTAGGCACCACTTAGAAAACCTCAACCATTTATAAACATAAGATTTAACACCTGCTAACATCCTCATGAAACAAGTGACTAAACAGAGTCAAGACTGAATCATCCAGGCTGTCAGTTGAAGTTGTTCCAAATTTGCATGCATCAGTCACCCCTGAGACTGTGTGAAAAGATTCAGAGTATGAGGAAGTCTGTGGTAATTTTCCTTGGCCATTACCATTAAAAGGAAGAGCCAAAATTGTCTCGGTCAATGGGGTCCCAGAATGATCTTTGGCATTTCTTTCTGAAACTTCAGGAATACCTTATGATTGAATGGAAAAGGTAGAAATGCACACAAAAACATTCCCATCCATAGGAATTACAATGCGTCTGTCCTCCAATCAGGTCTGTAGGGAAGTCTGAAGCAGAATTTCTCCAATTGTCTGTTTTGAAAGAAGGTGAACATACCTGTCTGAGGCATTCCCCCATCTCGACTAGATCTAGGAACACCACTGCCTTGAGCCACTACTTGTGTGGATCTGCTCAGGATCTTCTTAGTCTGTCTGCCACAATGTTCAGCTCTGACAGGATGTATGATGCCTGAAGAGTCAGAGTGTGCTGTAAAGCCAACTCCCAGGCTATCATTGCCGACTGGCACATGACCTTGTGCTCCCTTGTTTTTGAGGTACCACATCAATGTGGTGTTGACTGTAAAGACCTGAAGAGGACTCAGAGCCCATAGGTGGTGAAGTACTTTCAAATCACCACCAACAGCTTCTTGATATTGATATGCTCCCATGTGTCCTTGGGCCACCAAGTTGTTTACAATTTCATTCCCTATTGACACAGTTCTCCAAGTGAAGTCAGAAGAATCTGTCTGGACAAGTTGCACTGGCACCAGAGGCAAGACAGGAAGTCCTGAAATAATAGTCAACTGATCTTCCACCACTAGTACTCTCATCTAAGGAAAGGGCAGCACTAGCAACTTTGATTCCAAAGGATGAAGGCACTGGGTCCAAAACATTCATATAGACAACTGAATGTTTCTCATTTGAAGACAGGCAAGTGGTGGTATGAGAATCATGAATGCCATTAGTCCAAGTATTTTTAAGACTTCTTGTGCTATGGCAACATTCCTTGTGTTGAATTCCAGAAACACCATCTGGTAAGGCAGGATTCTGTCTTCTGGAAGAAAGGCCATTCACTTGTGAAAATCAGTTAAGCACCCCAGTAAGACTAGTCTTTGTGAGGGTGTCAAACACAAATTCCAGAGGTTCAGTGAGATCGTTAGCTGAGGGAGTAGGGCTCAGACCTTCTCTAATGAATCCAAACACCTGGACATAGACTCCGCATAGATTAACAAGTTGTCCAAATAAGGAAAAACAGGCATGCCCAAAGTCCAACAGTGAGCCACTGTCAGGGCAAAGCATTTGGTAAACACTCGAGGTGCAGTGGATAGTCCAAAGGGCAATACAGAAAACTGATAGCATGAATCAGCACAACAAATCTTAGAAATTTGAAGTGATAAGCAGTGGGGCTTTGATACTATGCATCCTTCAAGTCCTGGGTCACCATGAAGCAGTGGCCTATCAACAGGGGAAGCAATGTCTGCAGGGTGAGAATTTGGAATTTGGAGGGGGACCTTAACAAACATATTCAGAAAGGAAAGGTCCAACACTGGTCTCCATGACAGCTCTTTTTTCAAGGCCAGAAAAATTCTGGAGTAGAAACCTCTCATTCCTTCTGAAAGAGGGATGGGTTCTATGATCCCTTAGTCCAGCATTTGCCAAAGAATAGGTGGGAATAACAAAGTCTTGTGTGGTAGATGAGGAGAAGCATTTTGAATTCAGGCAGATGTTTTTCCACTGCTATATGTAATTCCTGCCAACAGTTTTGAACATGCATTTAGCAGAAACTACTGACAGCCTCGCTGAGAGCTAACTTTTGAGATATGACACCCAGAGGGGACATAAGAAAGACAGGTGCCTCACCTTGGTATAGTTATACAGTAAGTTGGAAAGGGGATTATCCTTCTAGAAAAAGTAACCCCTCTTGTTAGGGTTGATGGAGGTACTTGACTTGGCCTTTTCTTTTGTTTCCAAAAATTGTCCTGTTTAACAGAGGGAAATGTGGTAATATGAAACATTTTTGACACCCCTTGCTTGAGTTTACCTCTGTCATTCTAGTGTTTAAGGATCTGATTAGCTGCTGTACAAAAAACACATTCAAACTCAAGTAGAGCATTCAAAATCTCATTTTGTAACTCATTAGAAAAGTTATGTCTGTGCAACCAAGTATAACTCCTATCACCACTTATGATGCTGCATTTCTAGCAGTAGTATCAGCCCCTTCCATGACATCATGTTTTGGCACCTGAGAAACATTGACAGCAAGAATATCTTTGACAGCAACCATTTGTTCAGCAGGTAACACTGCAGAAAACCCTTCTAAGCTATACAGATATCTCAACACAATCTTCCACATAAACCAGTGGTAGTTAAACACTATAAAAGCCATTGTGCTGGACTAAGCCATCATCTTTTTTTTAGATTCTAGTCATTTGCCTAGTTTATTTGAAGAAACAAGATTTTAATGTAAATTCCTTTTATTAGAGTAAGTCGCTTGGGACACTGAAGCAGGGTCCATGGATGAGCGGTTTTGGAGGCCAGACATAACTCAGCATACCCTGAATTTCTTAAACACTTTTTAGGCATAGCCTCAATGATCAGATAAGAATTGCAAGCTTTCTTAAAAAATCTTCCAGTGCTGAGATCGATGGAGGATAGGTCTCCATGTCTGGAGTCTCATCCTCCCAAAGATCCTAAATCCTGCTGATCTCGGGGGCAGACAGTGAATGCTCCCAACTGAAGACATCCCTAAATATAGCCAGCATTTGGAGTTGGATCAGTCTATGGGAACTCAAGTTGCCAGTGACCTGAACTTTGAACACCGTGTGTCCCTGGTACTGAAAGGATCCTTTTATGTGGAGCAGCTTGTAGGTGAGAGCATGGAACCCATATCTAGGGGGATTGTGGTCCCACTGTACGTGGTCCTCACTGGACCAATAGTTGGGTGCAGTTCACCCTTTGGAATGTGCCTGACAGGGCATTTGTGGTGGTTAGGGTAGCTGCAGAAGTTCCTCACTAGGAGAATTACAAAATCTCACACACCAGATTCTCTTCAAAAATCAGGATCCTTAAATTATTGATTGGCGGTAGAAGCACTACTAACCGTAGTCTCCATCTCAGGAGGGAAAACAGAGCCTGCTGTAATACCATGTAATGTGTCTTCTGTCTCTTCTTAACATGCACTACTCTGTTGGGAAAATCCCTGGACGAGAAGTATCAACACTGACAATGGATTCTGCACCCCTGACTTCCCCAGCACCTAAAAGGTTTGGTTCTCTCTTACCTGAATTGGGCAATGGTATTGCCCTAGGTGATGTTTCTGACCCTCATGTCACACACAGTTGTGGTGCTAACACCACACGAGGGGACCTGGAGGTAATAGAAGGCAAGTGGTCCAATAGCCTGCCCAAAGATAAATCTACTCTAGAGTCACAAGCTGTACTCTAAGGCATATTTGTGTATTTATTTTTATGGTTTTAGGTGCAAAGGGGGTAGATTATGGGAAAGTGAAGACCATTTCTGAGTCCATCAAGTCAGGGGGCAAATAACTACACACATTAATAATAAATAATGGCTGCACAGTCAACCCAGTACCAAATGAACAAATCCCACTATTCTCTCTCTAAATAGCTATCTGAAGTCTGTTTCTGTAGGGATACTATACTGACTACTGCACCAACAAAAAATGGGGATCCTGCTCCAGAGAATGGGCAATCCCACAGACACATACCCATCTCTGCAACATGCCCTGTCCATGTCACAGACAAGTTTTTGATCCTTAGATTTGGTAATTCTAGCACTGTCCACTTTGTGAATGTGCAGCAGATCCACTAGGGGACTCTATTGTCCGGCACACTGACATCCCGCTCACCAGACTGAACAAGGAGAAGGTCACTGTAAGCTGCCTGTCGGGTTCCAGGATCCGCCACATAACGCAAGCACTCAGGTCACTCCAAAGCAAGTACAAGTATGATTCCGTCATTGTCCATGCTGGTGTGAATGACCTGAGACGTACCTCCCTGGACTACATGAAAAGAGACATAGAGAAGCTCTCTGACCATATAGCCCAGGCTGGTATGACCCTGACCTTGAGTAGCATCTTGCCCTCACCAAGAATGATGCCACACTATAAAGACAAAATGATCAGTTTCAACAATTGGCTAAAGTATTGGTGTTATTCAAAGGGGATCCAGTGTCTGTCAGCCTGGGATGACATGCTCGACAAGCCACGTTGCTTCGCGAGGGACGGCTTGCACCTGTCACCCTTAGGCTTTCGTATACTGGCCAAGGCTCTTGCCACCCCCATAGTGCCTTTTTTCGGCAAGGCTCAAAGGACAAACCCACCTCCATAGACAACCCAAGGATAAAAAACTAAAGGTAATGCTACTCAATGCCAGAAGTCTAAACCTCAAGATGCACGCACTCGAGGCTCTCCTCAGTATGGAGAAAATCGATGTCTGTGCAGTAACAGAAACCTGGTTCAAGGCTCCTGAGAGCACCCCAGCACTACCAGGTTATAACTCATACCATGCATTTCGGCCCCAAAACTCGGACCGAAGCACAAAAGGAGGGGGAGTGTCTATATTCATCAAAGATACCTACATCTCCAGGTTAGTGGCACTGCACGAAGCATCGGAAACCATCCATGTGCAACTAACAGTGGGCAAAACTGCATTTCAGTTTGTAGCCTGCTACAGAACACCCTCCCTATTACAGGAACCCCACTTGGCATTCCTGAGAACACTGGAGAATATGAAGGTCTCTCCAAACACTATGTTACTGGGTGACTTCAACTATCCAAACATTGACTGGGAAAACTACTCAAGCCCAAACACCCTCGCCCAACAGTTCCTTGAATTTATAAACTCTAATGCAATGGAACAACTGGTCACAACTCCCACAAGAGGGAACAACATATTGGACCTGGTCATCACCAACATGGGGACTCTATGTTCCACACCAGAGGTAAACCCCTCATTGGTAAGATCAGGCCATAAACAAATTTCCCTGGACATCCATATCCCGTCCCCACCCCCAGCCAAGGAAATAACTGTAAAGAATTGCTCAAAAGCTAACTGCACTTCTCAAGACTGAGGTGGAATCCTTCAAAGCCCCTGGGCCAGAGGATAATACAGCCCAATCCGCAGAATCCTTTACAAATGCATTCTATGAGCACCTGCAGGAATGCATGGATTGTGCTATCCCAAATAAAACCAAGACTCACTCCTCCAAAAACAGGAGACCGGTCTGGTGGATCCCGGCCATAAATAAGCTATACAACAGAAGGAGGAAGCTACTACATGACAGAGCAAAATCCCAAAAAGGGAAGGCATCTCTGATCAGTATTTGCAAGAAACTTCGATCCCTCATAAAATCATCAAAGGCCAGTTTCGAAAGAAAAATTGCCCTAGACACTAAAGATAATCACAAGGCCTTCTTTAGTTATGTCAGGAACATGGGCGGAAACTCCCAGATATGCTCTGAATTGTTGCATAACGGTACAAAATATACCGAACCTACAGACCTAGCCAACATCCTGGCAGACAGATTCAGCGCAAACTTCTCCCCCCCCTTCCCCCGCAAAAGAACAAATGCCTATCCCGACTGAATGTAACCTCCCTGACATCACAGATGCACAGGTGAAAGCTGCCCTCTCCAAAGCAAAAAACACAGCATCTATGGGACTGGACGGTGTCCCAGGCTGTGTCTTACATGAGCTCCAAGAAGAACTGAACCCTCACATTGTCACTGTTTAAACTTAGCCTTACTACAGGATATGTACCCAAAGAATGGCGTACAGCTACAGTGGTCCCACTCCACAAAGGTGGTGCCACAACAGACCCAGGAAACTATCGCCCCATAAGCCTGACTAGTCTGGTCTGTAAAGCTATGGAGCATATTATCATGGAACTCATAAACAAAGACATTGGGAGCCTCCAGACACTGGACCCTACCCAATTCGGCTTTGTTAAGGGCAGATCTTGCCTCTTAAACCTAGTTGATTTCTTTGAAACAGTTACCAAAGCCATAGATGAGGGCAAGGCAGTCCACACAATACCCCACTCAGGCATCATAAATAAGCTTACCAGCTTAAATATCAACCCCTATATCACAAGATGGGTTGCAAACTGGCTCAGAGATAGAACCCACATGGTCAGAATCGCAGGTGCCATGTCTGAATCCAAACCAGTTACAAGTGGCATCCCACAGGGCTCAGTTCTGGGACCTCTCTTGTTTGGTATATACTTCTCTGAGGTTCAGGCTAACACGGGGGGATAATGGCTGACAAAGTTCGCAGTTGACTGCAAACTGGGGGACATAATCGAATCTCCAGCTGACACAAGCATCCTCCAAAAGGGTCTCACAGAGACGGATGCTTGGTGGCAGAGCCACGGTCTCAAGATAAATGCTAAAAAGTGCATAGTCATCCCCTTTGGGAAAAACAAGGTGCCCACAAATTACCATATAGGTGGTAATCCATTAAGTATGGAAGAAGTAATTAGAGATTTGGGGACCAACGTAGATAGTAATCTCTCCTTTGATAATCACATTGCCAAAGTGGTTAGAAAGACCTTCTATATAGCCCACCTTATCATGAAAGGGTTCGCATCTCGATCAAGAGAGGTCATTGTGCCCCTCTACTCATCACTCATCAGGCCCATAATTGAATACAATGCCCCTTTTGGGATGTACCTTACCCGACACCTGCAGCAACTGGAGAGACCCCAAAAGTACCTCACCAAGAGGATCATGGGCTACAAACAGATGTCCTATGCAGCTTGACTAAAGAAACTCCAGCTCTACTCAGTTGCTTACTGCCTACTCAGAGGCGATCTATGCCTGACGTACAAAGCCATGTCAAACCCGGAATTAATGGACATGCTCCACCTCAAAAAATCCAAGTCCCTTAGAGCTACATGCTCCAGGGACCTAAACCTCAGCACAAAAATAAATAGGACATGCTGGAGGGACAGATTCATTTCCCAGAGGCTCCCCTCACTCTGGAATAGAATCCCAATTCATGTTAGACATAGCCCCTCGCTGACCCTCTTCAAGCAAAATTTTGACGCGTGGATGGGAAATCGCAAATTCACTGCTGGGATCTCTTCTGTGTCCCTACTTTACAAAGGCACAGTAGGCTAATCTAATAGGGAGGCGGAAGCCAAATACACTCTGGCTAGGCTTATAAATGCCCTAGGGCAGATAGCCTAGTATCTACCTATGAACCTATGAGAATGCCTTGCAGTCCAGGCACAGACAGCCCCACAGCAGTCTTCAGGAGACTGAGTAAAGGGACAGGGCCCCAGTGTGGTCTACACAGGACATATTATCTGCATGGTGTATTCTCAAAGTGAGGAACCTCTGTGGCTGCCCCAGCTGCCGCAATTGCCCTATCAAAATACCTCTGTACAGATTTTCGCAGACTGTCCAGATTTCTGCCTCATATTTTTAGTCTGTTTTTCATAAAATTGTGTTTTTCTGGCAAATTAGTTGCAACTCATTAAAGACTTGAATTAGAAAATAATGACAGACATTTGAGTTTCAGACTTCATACCCTTCATAAAATTCTTGATAATGCAAAACCTGTCAGTCTATCAACTTTCTAAGTTTGTAAGAGCAATATTTAAAAAATGCCCCTATTTTTTGGGCCTTTCTCCTAGTTTTATTAATGGCTTTGTCCAGATTTCTTGCTCCAAGAGGTTGAGAGGTATGCCTATCAGATATATGCCATCAGTCCCCAGAAACAGTGCTGCCTTTACAAATACAGAGACATGCATACATGTGACACACACACACACACACACACACACATGCACTTGTAATTACATTATTCCTACAGATTTTGGCCAGAGATATGTTCATAGGTTCAGTTTTCAGTCTTATAACTTTAGCTTTCAGGAAGCTGATTGTCATAACTTTCTATTCCCTATATATATATATATATATATATATATATATATATATATATATATATATATATACTTGTGTACATACAGAATACAATGTATTTATGTATAAAATATGATCACTGACTAATGCATTCTGATTGTAAGACAAAGCATATTCCATAATCTTGAAAAGTGTTGTGAAATGTATCTTTTTTTATTTTTCTATTAGGGATGTTTATTTTTAGTATAAGGCTTCTTAGTCTGTTGTGTTCACCTCAGTGATAAACTTCAGGCAGAGATTTTCAAATTGAATTGGATCAGTCACTGTCTTATAACCCATCTTTAAGGTCTTCAGAAATTTTATGCCACTAAATAACTCTCCTCTTGTAGGCATTCAAGGACCGACTGTTGGCCAATGCTTTCCATTTCAGCAGGCACCTGTGCATACAAGCCCATCCAGTCAGAAGCCTGACATAACCAAGGTCTGACAGATTCATCATCACACTGATGATACTTGACAGAGGCATTGGAATAGAGGTCTTTGTTAACTGCAGGTGGAGCATAACTTACTGCTTACCTAGGATTCATCAAGCTGAAAAATTTGGCAGGAACAGTGTAGCCATTCCTGCACAGAATATGGCCGCCGTATCAACTGATCTGATGTGCACGGGCATGCTAACACTGCTCCTGTACGGATACCACTGCCTAATGCTAATTACCTCATTTGCTTGTGAAAACCATTCAAATGAAGTGAATTAGCAATTCACCAAGCAGGCAGGTGTCCGTGCAGGAACAGTGTTAGTTGCAGAAATGCATTCGGCTACTAGCCAAATACATTTCTGCAAATAACAAAACAGAGGCATGACAGCTCCAAAGAAAGCATGTATTCTACATATTAGGCATGCCAATGGCCAAATATATGACCATTAGCATTCAAAATAGTTTAGTTTTTTTAAAAATAAAAGTTTTATTTTTTTTGGCCGATCTCAGACGTTTAAGCATAGGGCAGTGGCACGCAAATGAGATTGTGCCAAAAAAAAAAAATGTGAAAAAGCAATTTTCAGGGAAATCTGCATTTTGCCATTATAGTCAATGGCATGCAGAATAAAAACAATACCAGGGAACAGTGATTGCTAAGAGGAAAGGCTCAGTGTGAGTGCAGTAACTATGGAGTAAGGCAGTGGAGTATGCAAATGAGGGGAATTTTACTGAATCACAAATTTCTTCTAAGTGTCAGACTGCACCTAACTCTGTAGGTGCGCTAAGATGGCTGTGTAAGCAGGAGAAGTAGATGACAGCCAAAGCGGGTGTGTCATGCTTGCTGTAAGCACATTGGAGCTCTGCACCCCATGTTTGCCCTTAGCTAATCTAACATGTGAATTTGTTTTTCTTTCTTTGTACATATCAAATCTGTAAAGTGTTTACATTATTATTAAATGTTACTAATTGTCTTGGAGCTTTTCTCCCCGGGCCTCCGCTGAAAATGGACATGACGCCAGTCGGTCTATCCCGGTCAACAAATGTAAAAATAAAATAAATTAAAAAAATAAGTTAACCACAGCTAAGGAAGGGGGTGTGTCTGAGGCTGTCTAGCAGTGTTTACATTGCCTAAATAGGTGTGCACAGAGCACACCAGGTCTAAAAAAAAAATAGGAAATAGCAGAACTGTTTACATTTGAGCAGCGGGTATGTGCAGCATGGATTGGAGCTTAAAAGGGGCAGAAATGGGAAAGGGGAAAAAAAGGGAAACAGCAGATGGGAGGCAATCAAGGACAACTACCATAGCTGGCAGGTGGAATGTATCAGAATCAGCCAATTACACAACCAGCAACCCAGCACACTACTATAAACTATGTAAACACCTTTCAGTCTGTTTTTTCCCCACAAACTGTACACCACTTGTATACACATTTGGGGAATTTTAAAATGACAAAACCAATGAAAAATGTTAGGGGCTGCTGTAGCTTTGATCCATCCATATGTGCTAGATGCTGAAGGTGGTGAGGAGGATAATACTGACAATTGTCCCAGACTGAGGAGGAGGAGAAGACTGTACAGACCCATGGTAACCTACTAGGGGGTACATGAGCTGGAGATAGTGGAGTGCTGCAGGGTACAGGGACATTCTGCAGCAAATCATCAAGCTGTGCTGGCCTCACCTCAGTCCCAGAGCCAACAGAGGGGAACCCATCCCAGTGTATACCAAGGTATGTGGAGCCTTAAGAATACTAGCTACAGGTACCTTCCAAAGACCAACTGGGGATATCATGGGGGTCTCACAGGTCTCACAGGCATCATTATCCAGGGTACTCCACCAGTTCCTGGATGCCATGCCACCACATGCTGGTGAGCATATATACTTTCCCCGCACCCCTGAGGAGTTGACCAGCAATATGCATCACTTCTACCATATAGCAGAGTACCCTGAGGTATTGGGTGCTATAGACTGCATGCATATCCACATCAAACACCACCTGGGGAGCAGGGTAGGGCCTACATAAACTGCAAGGGCTTCCCCTGCATCATCTGCCAGGTCATGTGGCCAGGGCATAATCATAAATGTGTGTGCTGGCAGCCCTGGAAGCTATCACGACTCCCACATTTGGCATTCCTCACAGCTGTATTAGGGATTTGCCATGGGGGACATCCCATATGGCCATCTGGTGGGGGATGCTGACTGTGCACTGAAGCCGTGGATAATGACACTCATCAGAAATACACACACAGCCACACAAGAATGCCATAATGAGCCAAACGCACAAACCAGGATCATTATAGAGCATGTGTTTGGGATGCTCAAGTCACAGTTCCACTGCCTTGACATATCCGGAGGAGCCTTGCTGTACTCTCCAGCCACATGTGCACACATGTTCATAGTATGTGCCATGCTACACAATATGATCCTGGGGTAATGGCTGCAGCAGGAACAGCATGGGGAAGGGCCACACAGCCCACCACCATTGCCAAGGTCACCACAGGCACAGAAGGACTCAGAGGAATCTCCTGAGCCTGCCCCTGTAGACAGATGGAGGCATGCCCAGTATGCCCATGCCTTGGCAAAGAGGCAACGCATAGAACACACACTGACACTGTAGGGACCCAGGGACAGATACCTCTCTCTGACTTACACACACAGTAAAAGGGGTGCCAAACATGACACTACCTGTGCTGTACCATGTAAAGGCAGTGTACTGCATGCATCCACCATAGTCAGCCCTCAAGCACCATCCTCACAACAGCCTCAGGCAAAAGGTAGGTCAGCTTTCCTAACAATGAATTAATGAAGTAGTATGGTCTGATAGTACAGAGTATCTATGGTATTGATGCAAGCACGCAAGGGGATTGAGTGGCCTAGTGGGATAGCAGCAGGCAACTGACAGCTATGTGGGACAGCAAGAAATCCATGACAAATACTGGCATCACTATACTAAGCATTAGTACTCAAGGTGACAACTCCCACTGCAGTACATGTGGGGTGGGAAGCCAACTAACTGGGTGGCCATAGGTCACACACATGGATGTCAATGAGGGTTCCCATACTCACCCCCAGCCACACCCAGCAGGACAGGTGTAGATGACCATAAAGAAAGGTCTGGCAGAGGCCCACAAATGCCGTCAATGGTGAACATCCCCCGTAGAGACCTACACAGACATAGTACAACAGGTCTGGCAGTTGCAGTATGGTTCTGAAGGGTAAGAAGTCTAAAACCAATCTAACCTGGGTTGTCTACTAATATGCCTCCATTCTGCAAGATAGGGCACAATACAATACTAAATGGAAACAGTAAGTGAAATATCAGAACAGTCAGTGCAAACGTGTAAAGTTGTCATGTGTGCCCCCCCCCCACATAGAAATGCAGTAACATTTAAGTTTGTAGAGTAATATCAGTGGAGCACACATTGCCAGGCCTGTCCCAATCAACATGATCATTTTCTGCATGTCCACAATATGCAGGGGTCAATGTGCTAAGTATGTGTGTGGTTAATATTGTCAGGAAGTTGTCAGCTTGTGCCCCTGGATTTTGTGTCTCAGTGGCATAGGCACAGTACTGTGGTTGACAGGGCCATGTGCCAAGAACTGCAGTGCCACCTAATCTGCTTGTCAGCCACACCTACGTTAGCAGTTGTACACACTGTCCAGATGTCAATATCAGTCACTGGTGGAAAGCTGGACAGGTCATGAACAGGGGGCCATACAAAGAAACAGTACACAGGTGGAAGTACCCTACACAGTGCCTATAATAACTCTCAACTGCACACAACTTTGGAATAATGTATAGAGGTTAGCTTCACATCTGTTCCTCTACCATGAAATAATGGTTGTCTGGCCAATCAGTGGCATACCACAAAACCCATAGTTACAAAATAATGACAGACTGCTGATGTCCACACACAATGCAGGATAAGGAGAAGGTCAGAATTATACCTGTGAGGCAGGTGCCATAAGCTTCCATATCACACATGCACTCAGGCCACCCCCCCAACAGCCACAGGTATCACACTGGTCTGATCCATGCTGTTGGGAATGATTTCAGAATGACCCCACTGAGTATGGGAAGGCACACATGATGCAGATGCAGCATGCTGAATCGGTGTCCCATGCAGTTGTGCCCCTAGCTGTAAGCAGCACTCTGAGAACACCCAGACTGATGGATCAATATGAACAGGAAGGATTGCCAGTAACACCTGACCCACTTACCACTGTCACCCCAGGGGATCCACTGGTTTGCAGCCTAGGAATGTATGAGTGACAGAGTGCACTGCCCTGCTACATATGGCCTTTATCAGTCTCACATGGCCTACACACCTCTGGCAAAGGCCCATGTCTCACTCATAGTTCCATTATAGGGAATGTCATGGGGTCCTAACTAGTAGCCTAACACAGTAAACAGAAAAATGAAAGGCCATGCTGCCAAATGCCAGTAGCATGCCTCTCTTGCTCCTAGAGCAAGAACTGTGGGCAAAGCCATAAATATTGCTGGGATAAAGGCCAGACTATAGGGCTACTTCTAAGATATTACTGTCATAATGTTAGGAAGAGGATAGAATAACAGAGGGGGTGTAGAAACATGGATGTCATGGAAGGTGTGAAGTCTGAAGCTCTAATGTCTGGTCATAAGCCCCCCTGACTGCAAACCCCTGAGTGAATAGCAAACAAACCTGCTTGTAAACCACAGTGTGAAGGGAAACTGACCAGATATATGAGGCATGGCTCTGGATAACCTGGGAGAATTTATACAGTTGAGAGGTATACCCAAACCAGGATATGACCTGTCAGGTAAGATGAGAAATGCAAAACAAGGAGATCCCCAGCCAAGGTGCTGGACCATTTACACAGCTCCATCAGTCAGTTGGCTATAGCCACCCCTCTACAATGGCTGGATTGTGCCAGAATGTCTAGCCTGTACCTCAGAATATTGGTCTGTGCATCATCCCTCTTGTATTTCCCTGGTAAATAACTGTGATCAACTAATGATATCTGTCAGTAGTTGATGACACAATACATTACGGTGTCACACATTACATATGTCAGAAAATCTGTGCTAAAACCAACCGTGTTACACAAGCAACACAGACAGTAATAAGAACCATAGTTACAGTATCCCCTTATGTTTGGCCCATTGTGTCCCCATATTGGCAACCTATCTATAAATATCCTGCAGAAACAAGTTGCAAGGTATATCTGTAGCACGCAACATCCTGAACTGGAGTACAACTCTCCTTGGAATGGATTCCCACACTCAATATAGAAGGTCATACTGGGCATACTCCTACACTTAGAGAAATGAAGCCCACATCTGAAACCACAGTGGACTTTAGATATCTGTAATTTGCAGATGTTTGTGCACACACACCAATATGTAAACCTTTTGGTCTTCACACACACACATTGGTCAGGAAATCCGACAGCCAGCTGTAGGTGGCACATGTGTGGTCAATCTGCATCCATTGTGTGAAATACACACACATATCTATTGCCAACATACTACAATATGCCAAGCATACACACACATAGACATGGGGAAGAGAGAAACAGCCAGTGATAGAGTTGCATTATGAGGCCTTTCCCACCCTGTTGACATCCCATAGCTCTACTTTAGAAGATCTGCTGATGTATGTCACCTTAGAAGTATCTTTGAGCCTCAGTCCTCTAGGCTCAATAGCACATGCGATAAATACATAACATACCAGAGGAAATAAGTAGATAGGTATGGGGTTCTAATCACATTCCCGGCAAATGTAAGTGTGTGTGTATAGGAATTAGTGTTTTAGTCCATACCCAACCAGTACACATCCCATTGCCCTGTATCACAAGATCTGCTTATGGCATTCACCTTAGGAATACCTTTTGTTAACCATCAGCCCTATAGGCTCTGTGGTGCTTGTGATAACTATGTAACACTATAGTACCACTAACTATTTATGTAGGAGTTCTAATCTCAGTCCTGGCAAATGTAAAAGTGTGTCTGTTTGTGTACGAGTGTGTGTGTGTGTGTGTGTTTGTAGGTTAATGATTTTGTGGCCATTCACACTCAGTACACTTCTCATTGCCCTAATTTAGCACTCCTGCTGTCAGTCACCTTTAAAGATCACTTTGGTCAGCCCTCAGCCTTATAAGCTCTGTGGCACTTGTGATAACTGCATAATACTATAGTACAACAAACTAGTTAGGTAGGAGTTCTAATCTCAGTCCTGGCAAATGTAAAAGTGTGTCTGTTTGTGTGCATGTGTGTGTGTGTGTGTTTGTAGGTTAATGATTTTGAGGCCATTCACACTCAGTACACTTCCCACTGCCCTACTTTAGTACTCCTGCTGATATTGGTTACATTTAAAGACCCCTTTGGTCAGCCCTCAGCCCTATAAGCTCTGTGGTGCTTGCGATAACTGTGTAAAACTGTACTGCAACAAAATGGTTAGGTAGGAGTTCTAATTTCAGTCCTGGCAAATGTAAAAGTCTGTCTATTTGTGTGCGAGTGTATGTATATCTGCAGGTGAAAGTATTTTGTGGCTGCCCACAACCAGTACATCACAAAGTGCTATACTTTGCAAGGGCTGCTGATGTCCCTCACCATAGAAGTATGTTGGTTTGCCCTTCAACCTATCAGCTCTGTGGCGCATGCGATAAATGCATAACATTGTAGTAGCAATAACTAGATAGGTAGGGGTCTGAATCTCAGTGCTGCATGTGTGTGTGTGTGTGTATGTGTATGTGTGTGTGTGTGTGTGTGTGTGTGTGTGTGTGTGTGTGTGTGTGTGTGTGTGTGTGTGTTTTATTGTGAAACGTATCCATTGGGGGTGGATTTTGCAAAATGTTTGTGTGGTCCACCCAGTACATATCCAAATGTCCACTGTACAGGGCCCACTGTTGTCACCCACTGTAGTGGTAGCTGTGAACACTCTCTAGCCCTATAAGCTGTGTGCCATGTAAAACAACTGTGTAACAGTATGGACTCAGAAACAAGATAAACGGGGCTTCTAATCCTTAGATACCATTCCCCACTCAGGAATCATAGACAAACATACCCATCTAGGCATCAACCACTATGTCACTAGGTGGGTTGCAAACTGGCTTATGCATAGAACCCACAGTGTGAAGACAGCAGACTCCATGTCATGTCAGGCTGCCAACCAGTCATGAGTGGATTACCACAGGGTCTGGTCCTTGGTCCCCTCATGTTTATGTATGCTTCTGACATCCAGCCCAACACGAAAGGACCCTGGTTGACAGTGTTTGCAGACAATTGCAATGTGGGTGCTATGTGTACATCCCCATATCATGTTCACATCCTGCATAAAGTCCCCACTGAGACCTCCAACTGTTGTCAGAATATTGGCCTTAGGCTGAATGGAAAGAAATGTGTTGCAATCCCCTGTGGAATCAATATGGTTTCCATGAATTAACACATTGCTGGTAGTCCAATGGACACAGAAGTCCTTATAAGAGGCCTGGGAACATAGGTTGACAGTGACCTCTCTTATGACCACCAAATTGCTACTGTGGACAGAAATATCTCCTATGTGGCACATCTCATAACTAAGGATGTTTCGTCCAGGAAGGAAGGTTCATAGGTGTGCACTAGGCTAATGCCCCTGGAGCCTATATAAGCCTAGCTCAAGATGATTCCCTGACATCATGCCACCCAAAGTTAGTTCCCAGTGCCCCTGTTAAGCAAGGCCACTGAAGTGATCCCTAGGGTGAACTTCCTATTGCCCACCCACTCTTCAAGATTTCTCTTAAAGAGAGCCAGTGAAGTGCTCTGCTTGACGTGAATGGGAAGTTTATTCCAGAGTATGGGAAATCTCTGGGTTAGGAACCTGTCCCTCCAGCATGTTCTGTTTATTGTGGTAATGAAGTTAATGTCCCTGGAGCGTGTGGCATAGAGGGATTGGGATTTCTTTAGGTGTAGATATATCTAGCAGCTCTAGGTCAGACATGGCTTTGTTGGTCAAGCACAGATCACCTCTAAGTAGGCGATAAGAGAGAGAGAGTATAGCTGGAGTTTTTATCATCTTAGTGATGTATTTTTGTGGCCTTTCCAATTGTTGTAGGTGTCTAGTGATGTACATACCAAATGGGGCATTGCATTCTATAATAGGTCTAATGAAGGACGAGTAGAGAGAGATTATGACCTCTTTCTTCCTGGATGAGAAACATTTTGTAATGAGATGTGCCACATAGAAGGGCTTTCTGACTACAGTGGCAATGTGGTTATCAAAGGAGAGGTTGCTGTCAATCTGTGTCCCCAGGTCTCTTATCACACCTTTGGTGTTTAGTGGACTACCGCCTGTGTGGTAGTTCATGGGCACCGAATTTTTCCCAGTGGGAATGACAATGCACGTTTTGGCATTGAGCTTAAGGTCATGGATCTGGCACCAGTCATTGGTGTCAGTGAGGCCTTTTTGTAGAATGTCTACATCAATTGGGGAATCAGTAATGGCTCCCAGTTTGCAATCATCTGTGAACTTGGTCAGCCAGAGTCCCTTTGTGTTTGCTTGAACATCAGAGAAGTTGATGCCAAACAGGAGAGGACTTAGGACCGATCCCTGTGGGACATCACTTGTAACTGGTTGGTAGTCAGATTTGGAGTCCACTACTTTCACATTGTGAGCTCTATCTGTGAGCCAGTTGGCAACCCGTCTTATTACATAGAGTTTTATGCCTAGCTTAGTGAGTCTATCTATGATTCCTGAGTGAGGGATGGAGTCGAAGGTCTTGACAAGATCTAGGTAGGCTGTGTGAAATACCTTGCCCTCATCCACAGCTCTGGTGACAGATTCGAAGAAGTCTGTCAGGTTGAGCAGGCATGATCTACATTTCACAAACCCATACTGCATTGGGTCCAGAGTTTGGAGATTCCCTATGTCCTTATTTATAAGGTCCATGATGATGTGCTCCATAGCCTTACATATCAGGCTCATCAGGATAATGGGGCGGTAGTTCCCAGGGTTTGTAGTCGCTCCACCTTTGTGGAGTGGGATGACCACAGCAGTGCACCATTCTGTGGGAACAAAGCCTGAAATGAGGCTGTGATTGAATAGGGTACTCAGGTGTGGTGTCAGTTTACTTTGTAATTCATGTAGAACATAGCCAGGGATATTATTGGGTCCTATGGAAGCTGTAGTCTTGGCTTTGGACAGTGCAGTGTTTACCTGTGTAGCCATGATAACAGGGACTTAGCATTCCTCAGGTATTGTGATAGGCCCTTTAGGGGTGAAAAGGGGGTAAAGTTCACACTGAACCTGTCAGCCAATATGTTGGCAATATCAGTTGGTTTTGTATATGTATTGCCATTGTGCTGTAAATCAGAGCAGATCTGAGTATTGTCATGTAGATTATTGATATAACTATAGAATGCCTTGTGGTTGTCTTTAGAATCTGCAGCAATTTTGTTTTCATAGCTAGCTTTAGAGGATTTGATGATGGAGTTTGTTTATGGTGGTTGACCAACAGATTGCCTTCCTTTTTTTGGAGGAGAGTGTATTGGATGTTCATCGTGCATACAGCTGCAGTCATAACAGATGGGTTATCCTGCCGTCAGGCGGGTCCTCGGTCGGCCGAATTCCAAAGTCTAGATCCGGCGAAGGTTGTCGTCGCTTCTTCCCTGACATCAGTGTGACAGGGGTATAAAAGAACCAGCCGATGCCATTTTCTTCAGTCTTTCTTAACGTGCGGTGCCCGAAGCAGAAGCAGTTCGCAAGTGCTGGTCGGCCAGCTCCTGAGATTTACGAAAATTTTTCAGCCGGAGTCTTCTTGAAAGCTAAGTACCTCGTTGGGGAAACTTTTCTTCCCTCAGACCGATGTCAGACAAAGTTAATAATTGCATTTCTTGTGGGAAGCAAATACCGCATAAGGATTTCCATTCCTTCTGCATTCCTTGCTTAGGCCCAGACCACGATGTCTCGGCCTGTCGTTTTTGTGCTAGATTCAACAAAAGCACTATTAAGCATCTGGCGGAATTCGCCCAACACTATTTTGGTAAAAAATTTAATTACATTATGTCGTCGGATACTCCGACTCCAGTTTTGAGTAAAAGACGCAAAGATAAGGACCGGCATATGAGGTCCGCGACTTCTACCGACACCACGCTAAAGCCGGCTACAGGTGCTCCGGTTCTCAGCGAGGCACCTATGCAGCCCCTGAGTACCGATGACGCTTCTTTAGCGGTGTCTTCTGTGCCTGAGGTCGCAGGCTCCTCGGCCCCCACTCCGACTACAGATACCGACGCCACTCTTGGTGGGGAAACTCAGAATTTAGACAGACCTGCCACCTCTCAAGGTGTCTTCAGGCCTTCCTCTTTTTCCATTAAGGCTTTCACAAAATCTAAAGCAGCCATGAAAACTAAAAGACAAGTTCCACAGAGCCCCTGTCAAGGCCCCATGCCTAAAAAACAGATGCTCAAAATGGCAGAGGATTTGATTACTCTTATCAGGGGTTTTCAATCACCCTCGTACAAAAGGCCCAGACTGGAGGAAGACTTCCCTTCCTCAGACCAAGCCTCTATTACCTCAGAACATTCTGAGGACCAGGAATATCCATATCCCCCTTTTGAAGATTCTGATGCTGAGGAGTCCATTCCCTCGGTCTCCCCCCCTGAGGACTATTCTTTTGGGGAAACCTTACATACCTTGAGGGAACACTTTCACTGGGAAGGCCAAGATTACTCAGATTCCAAGAAAAGGCTCAGGGATTTTCTCTTGCTTCCTCAGCACAGGCCTCTGGCTATCCCTCCTGTTTTGGATATATTAGATGATGTGTACACAGAAGCCAGCCTCAACCCAGATTCTTTACCCCAGCTCCTGTTAAGCCTGACAGGTATTACCGGGTTCCTGATTCACACCAATTCCTATACAAAAGCCATGCTGCTGACCCAGAAACTATTTCACAGGGTCCCAAGGGAATTAAGGCCTCTACTGCCAAAAACCCATTACCTTCAGAGAGGGATTCCAGAGCTTTAGAAAGGTGGGGGAAAAGGTATACACCTCGGCCACTTTAACCATGAGGGCATTAAACTGTCAGTTCCATATGTTAAAGTATCAACAGTTTTTGTTATCTCAGTTGAAAAGAAAAATGACACAACCTGAACAACCAAATTTAAAGGAGTTGCAGGATTTGTTGCATAGTGCAGAACAAGTGGGTAAACATACATTGCAATGTGGTTTTGATGCTTTAGAGGCCTCATGTAGAGCTGCTGTTACAGGGTCTGTCAAATCAATGCAAACAGTGAATGATTTCCTACAGGTACAGCGGCAATCTCAAGGATCATTTAGAAGTGCATTCAGGGCAAATGGTCCCAAAAAGAGAAGCACCTACACATCAATCAAAAGGAAATGCTAGCAGTACAAAATGCAATTATGGCCTTCAAAGACCTACTGCATCCAGGCCAGCTATTGATAAGGACAGACAACACCACAGTGATGTGGTACATAAAAAAACAGGGAGGAACTCATTCATACCCCCTGTGCAGACTAGCCATGGCCCTTTGGAACACGGCTCTGAAATTGCAAATCCAACTTCAAGCACAATTCCTGCCAGGGAAGGAAAACACGCTGGCAGACAACCTAAGCAGAAATATGACAGATCCACACGAATGGAAGTTGCATCCTCAAGTTTTCGCAAAGATAATTCAGGCATGTGGACGGCCAGACATAGATTTCTTTGCTACCCACAAAAATTACCAACTGAAAAAATTTTGTTCAAGGACCTATCATCCACAGGCCTGGAAAGTGGACGCTCTTTCTTTCAATTGGACAACATTGACAGTCTATGCCTTTCCACCTCTTCCTCTGCTGCCCCAAAGTTCTATTAAAAGCCAGAGCAGAGAGGCCAAAGATGATTCTCATTGCTCCAGACTGGCCAAGACAACACTGGTATCCACTCCTGAAGAGCATGACGCATTCCCCCCCATGGATCCTGCCTCTAGTGCCTCTTCTGTTGACCCAACACAGCTTCAAAACTCTTCACAGTCAGCTAAAAACCCTCAATCTAGCAGCATGGAGGATTCTTTGATTTCCCAACAGACCCTCCTCTCCAAGGAGGTGCAGGATGTCATCTTGGAGGCCAGAAGACTTTCAACTAGAAAAGCCTACTCTGCCAAATGGAAACGGTTTTGTGCCTGGAATCAGAAAAAGGACCAGAATCCTTTGGTTCTAAATTTACCTCAAATATTACAGTACCTAGCTGAGATGTTAAACAGTGGACTTTCCTTCTCCTCCATCAAGATCCATGCTTCAGCCATTTCTGCACAATACAACACTGATCCTCCTTTATTCTCTCATCCTCTCTTAAGACAGTTCCTCAGAGGGGCTAAGAATATAAAACCCCGAAGGAAACCACCAGTACCTGCTTGGGACATCAAATTCATTTTAGAAAAACTGACTCTGCCTCCATTTGAGCCAGCTGCCTCAACAGAAATACAATATTTGTCATGGAAAACAGCCTTCCTTCTGGCTATCACCTCAGCACACAGGGTTTCAGAGCTACAAGCCCTCATGGCAGTGCAACCTTTCATCATTTTCCATCAGGACAGAATTTCCTTACGAACCAACCCTTCCTTTATGCCAAAGGTAGTATCCAGTGTAGCCATGAATCAGACTATACACTTACCTACCTTTTATCCTAACCCACAAAACAAAGGGGAAAGGCTACTACATTCCTTGGACATTCACAGACAACTTTGTTATTATTTGGACAGGACAAAGCCATTCAGAAAATCAGAGCAAGTCTTTGTGTCCTATGCTACAGGTGCTCAAGGAAAGGCTATTTCCAAACAGACAATCTCAAAATGGATATCCCACTGCATACGCTTTTGTTACTTATTTCATGGAAAAACTGTACCTACAAGCATCAGATCTCACTCCACAAGGGCCACAGCTACCTCTGCAGCTTTCCTCAGGGGGGTTCCTACCAAGGATATTTTGGAAGCAGCCACTTGGAGTTCTGTGCACACTTTCTCCAAGCACTATCACCTTCCACTATACTCTAAATCTAGAGCAGGCTTTGCCACAGCAGTCTTGCAGGGCATCCTTGCTCCTCCTAGTTCCACTTAGTGCCTGCCACCCCTTTTTAGCTTTGGGATTCTACCCATCTGTTATGACTGCAGCTGTATGCACGATGAACATAGTATAGTTTTGTACCTACCATAAATGTAGATGTTCGAGTGCTAATACAGCTGCAGTCCAGGTTTCCTCCCTCCATCCCCTCTTGGGACAGGCCTTATGACAAACACCTCCTCATACAACCTGATTGGGGTATTCTTTATGGTGTATTTGCTTGCAAACTACTGTTTTTTGATTATATTTCATTGCATTATTACATGAGTTTATGTTTTGCCTTCCTTCTGGGGGCACCTGACATCTGGTGCAAGAAAAACTGAAGAAAATGGCGTCGGCTGGTTCTTTTATACCCCTGCTGCACTGACATCAGGGAAGAAGCAACGACAACCGACGCCGGACCTAGACTTTGGAATTCGGCCGACCGAGGACCCACCTGATGGCAGGATAACCCATCTGTTATGACTGCAGCTGTATTAGCACTCGAACATCTACATTTATGGTGGGTACAAAACTGTACTTTCTGTTTGATATGGCCCATTCCATGTACTTGCATATGTGCTCATACAGTGCTTTGGAGTATGATTCAGCAGTCATGCACCTATTTTCCATATGCATGGGTGTCATAACATTAGCCACCTCTGTTTTTAGAAGCCTAAAATTGGCTTTGGAGAAGTTTTTTTTACAGTGGTTTCCTGTAGGGTGGGTGAGGGTGGGATGTGGATATCCATGGTGATTAGTTTATGGTCAGATCTGACCAGGGAGGAGTTGATTACTAATGTAGAGCAACTGTCACCCATGTTAGTAATGAACAGGTTAAGGATGTTTTTACCCCTGGTGGGGGTAAGAATGAGTTGGTCCAGGGCATTGGAATTAATGAATTCCAAAAAACGTTGAGCAAGTGTGTTGGTACGCAAGTAATTTTCCCAGTTAATGGAGGGGCAGGTTCATAGGTAGGTCCTAGGCTATTGGCCCTAGGGCCTATACAAGCCTAGCCAAAAAGGTACCCTGGCTTTCACCACCCAAGAAAATTATTCTCCTGTGCCCCTGTCAAGCAGAACCAAAGAAGTGATCCCCGGGGTGAATTTCCTATTACCCATCCAATCATCGAGATTTTTCTTGAAGAGTATTAATGAGGAGCTCTGTTTGACATAGATAGGTAGTCTGTTCCAGAGAATAGGAAGTCTCTGGGACAGGAATCTATCCCTCCCGCATGTTCTGTTTATTGTGGTGACAAGGCTTAGGTCCCTAGAGCATGTAGCTCGGAAGGATTGGGATTTCTTTAAGTGGAGCATGTCCAACAGCTCTGGGTTTGACATAGCTCAGTGTGTTAGGCAAAGATCACCTCTGAGTAGATGTTATGCGAGTAAAACTGGAGCTTTTTGAGTCGGTCTGTATAAGGCATCTGTTTGAGGCCAGTAATCCTCTTTGTGAGGTATTTTTGGAGCCTTTCCAGTTGTTGTAGATGTCTTGTGAGGTACATACCAAAAGGGGCATTGTGCAATACAATGGGTCTAATGAGTGATGAGTAGAGGGGAACAATGACCTTTTTTTTTTCTGGATGAGAAACCTTTTGTGACGAGGTGTGCCACGTAGAAGGATTTTCTGAACACTGTGGTGATGTGATTATCAAAGGAGAGACTACTGCCCACCTGTATCCCAAGGTCTCTTATCACACTTTCAGTGTTAAGTAGACTACCACCTATGTGGTAGTTCATGGGTACAGAGTTTTTACCAAAGGTGATGATAGTGCATTTTTTGGCATTGAGCTTGAGACCATGGCTTTGACACCAGGCATCTGTCTCAGTGAGGCCCTTTTGTAGGATGTCCACATCATTAGGAGTTTCAGTTATGGCTCCTAGTTTGCAGTCATCTTCGAATTTAGTTAGCCAAAGACCTTCTGTGTTAGCCTGTACTTCAACGAAGTAGATACCAAACAGGAGAGGACCCAGGACTGAACCCTGTTGTACTCCACTTGTCACTGGTCTGAAGTCTGATTTGGAGTCTGCTACTTTCACAGTGTGGGTTCTGTCAGTAAGCCAGTTGGCAACCCATCTTGTGACATAGGGATTTATACCTAGTTTAGTGAGTTTATCTATAATTCCAGAGTGGGGGATGGTGTTGAATGCCTTGGTGAGATCTAGATATGCTGTGTGAACCACCTTACCCTCATCTGTGGCTTTGGTGACTGCTTCAAAGAAGTCTATCAGGTTTAGGAGACATGATCTGCCTTTTAAAAACCCAAAATGTGTGGGGTCAAGAGTTTAGAGATCTCCAATGTCTTTGTTTATGAGTTCCATGATGATACGTTCCATGGCCTTGCAGACCAGGCTCATAGGGCGGTAGTTCCCGGGGTCTGTTGTGCCCCCCCCCTTTGTGGAGTGGGATAACTGTCATGGTGTGCAATTCAATGGGCACAAAGCCTGAGGTGAGGCTATGATTGAACATGGTACTTGGGTAGGGTGCCAGTTCATTCTGTAGTTCGTGTAGAAGGCAGCCTGGGATGTTGTCAGGTCCCATGGATGCTGTGTTCTTGGCTTTGGAGAGTGAGGTTACCTGTGCAGCCGTGATTACAGGAACTTTGCATTCTTCCGGTATAAAGATGAGCCCTTTAGGGAGTGAGAGGGGGATAAAGTTAGCACTGAAACTATCTGCCAGGATGTTGGCAATATCAGTTGGTTCTGTATATTTAGTGTCATTGTGCTGTAACTCAGAGCAGATTTGAGTGTTGCCATTGAGATTCTTGACATAGCTATAGAATGCTTTGTGGTTGTCTTTAGAATCAGTGGTGATTTTATTTTCATAACTAGCTTTCAAGGATTTTATGAGGGATCTCAGCTTCTTACTGAGGATGACCAGGGAGTTCCTCCAATTGTGGGATTTTACTCTTTTTTTGCAACAGTTTCTTTCTTCTGTTGTAGAGTTTGATTATGGTAGAAGACCACCAGATTGGCTTCTTTTTTTTGGAGGATAACATCTTGGTTCTGTTAGGGATAGCATGATCCATGCACTTAAAGTGCATTTCTGTAGGTTTCAGCAGTTGTACTTCTATTGTCCATCTGCATGGGTGTCGTGAAGTTTGCCACTTCTGTCTTAGTCTCTGTGAAGTTGGCTTTGGAGAAATTTTTTACGGCTGTTTCCCTAATGGGTGGGTGGGAGCGGGATGTGGATGTCTAGGGTGATTAGCTTGTGGTCGGATCTGACCAACGAGGAGCTGACCTCGAGTGTGGAACACCGGTCACCCATGTTGGTGGTGACCAGGTTAAGGATAATGCTGCCCCTGGTGGGGGTGTGGATAAGTTGATCCAAGGCATTGGAATTGATGATTTCCAGAAAATGTTGAGCAGAAGAGTTGGTACATGAGTAGTTTTCCCAGTTAATGGTGGGGTAGTTGAAATCACCCATTATTAGGGTGTTGGGTTGTACCTTAATATTTTCCAGTGTATCAAGAAAAGAGGAGTGGGAATCCTGGTGCGTGGTGGGGGGTCTGTATCTGGATTCCGGTTTTGCCCAGAGTTAGTTGAACTTGGATAATCTCGGATGCATTATGCTGAGCAACTAGCTTGACAGTGTGGATATCCTTAATGAATATGGACACGCCTCCACCTTTAGTGTTTTGGTCTGGGTTTGGTGGCAGAAAGGTGTGGTATGAATTATAGCCTGGTAATGCAGGGGTGCTGTCTGGGGCTTTGAACCAGGTCTCTGCCACTGCACAGATGTCAATGTTCTCCATTTTAATGAGTGCCTCGAGTGAGTGCATTTTGAGGTTTAGACTTCTAGCACTGAGTGGCATTACCCTCAGATTTTGCTTGCTTGTACCTGTTACGGTGGTGAATTTGTCATTTAAACCTTGCCTAAAAAGGCACTATAGGAGTGGCAAGAACCTTTGCCAGTATCCCGGAATCCCAAGGGTGACAGGTGCAGGCCATCTCTGGCAAAGCAGCGTGGTCTGTCGGTCATGTCATCTCAGGCAGACAGATATTGGATTCCCTTAGAATGACAACAGAAGCTTAGCCAATTGTTAAAGTCAATAACATTTTCCTTGTACTGTGGTATCATTCTGGGTGATGGCAGGATGCTACTCAGGGCTACGGTCATACGTGCCTGGGCTACAAGATCAGAGAGCTCCTCCATGTCTCTTTTCATGTAGTCCAGGGAGGTACATCTCAGGTCATTTACACCAACATGGACAATGACAGAGTCATATTTGTACTTGTGGAGTGACCTGAGTGCTTGTGTTATGTGGTGGATCCTGGCACCAGACAGGCAGCTGACAATAACTTTCTCCTTGTTTAGCCTGGTGAGTGGAACATCAGTGTGCCTGACTATAGAGTCACCTATGACTAGAGTGTTGGGTACGTTATGCCTTATGGGCTGTAGTTGAGTGGCACAATGAGTATGTGGGCTATGTGTCATTAGGGTTGTGTTGGGGGGTGGAGGTTGCTTGCATTTCTGCTTTGGAGGTCTCAGTTGTTTGGGCAGATTTTTACTGAGAGCCTCCATGAATGTATGTGTTTTGTACTTCTGTGCGTGTGTTTTGGTGGTGTAGATTTTGAGGGACTATGTGATGAGTGTGGTGTGGTGCAAGTGTTTACCTTCTCCTCTTGACTGTCTAGTCCAGTCTTCGGTGAAGAGAGCTTTGCTTCCAGTTTGGCTATATAAGTGCATCTCTCACAGGTCATAGTGTTGGGTGGTAGAAGGAGAGGGTTGTCTGTGTATATGAGGCAATTGCTGCATTGTCCCAAAATGCCCAGAATCATCAGATAGACACGAGAAAACATTGGGAGCTGAAAGAAGAGCTCAAAGAAACAGATTTGAGTGCTAAAACTAAAAAGCTGGCTAGTTGCAAGGGAAAATTTGAAGAGCAGACTTTATGGCACCAGGAATAGTTTAATCCTAGTCAAGTGGGAGAGGGGGCTCAGGATCTCACAAACAGTCCTGGACACAGCAAATCTGTATCTGGATAAGACCTGCCACAGGAAAGGGGGGAAGCAAGCTTAGAATTTTTTTTTTCAGTAAAAATGTTTTTTTTTTCAATAAAGTGGGAATGGAGAAAGCTGGAACAGAAGTTAATTCAACATTAAGAATCTGAGTGAGTTGGCCTTCACAAATGTTCTCTATTTTATTGAATGAACTAATGACACTAGACTGGGAGGAGTGTCACAGATCAAATATACAGTATGGGTGGGCAACTGCAAAGCCACCAAGTATAAGGACACCACAACACTAGGATGGGTGGGTGGGAAAAATTACAGTTTCTAGCTGTAGTCACTAAATGAAAGTTTTAAACAGATCAAGGAGCAAGCAGACTCTAGAGACTGCTTTTAACTGTAAACAGACAATTATAGTAATGCACACTATTACAGTTCCTAGCTGTAGGACACAGAAACCTCAAAAAATCAAAAATGCACAGAAAAGCTGGGATAGAGCACTCACAAACAGAAAATACAACTCTCAGTATGAAAAAGCAGTTTACAGTTAAGTAATTCAGTAAACTTGCAGTTAGAATAATGAAACAATATCTATCAATGAAAAATACAGTTAAAACAGTATAAAACAGTACATAAATGCAGAGAAACAAAAAAGCTTTATAACAGTGCAAAATATAGTAGATCAATTGTATAGCACAATTATAAGTGTTTCAGAAGTGCAGTTCAGTGAAATAAGTATAAGAAATAACTTATCCTGCTCTTGGATTCTTAAGGAATTTCTGCTTAGTTTCAGTAATGAAATATAATCCACAGCCTGATAAATAAAAGCACAACCTTTTCAAGAGACATGGTTTATATACCAGTAAGGATGGAAGAGTTAGAAGATCAAATTACTACTCAGCCCCTGCTATTACCCAATCACTCATACTACAGAAAGTCAGGAGGCCTTGTTACTCTCAATAATAATGAAGACAGACTATCAGCAGAACATGGCTGCCAGAAACACAGGAAACTCAAACAACACTACCATGCCTAGACAACAGGCCTCTATCAAGATTATGCCACCTGAGCAGAACACAGAAACCTCACTTTAAACGCATAGAAAGAACACTTACAAAGAGAAAATGCAAGTCTCAGTATGAAAAAGCAGTTTACAATTTAGTAATTAAATAAAAATGCAGTTATAGTAATGCACACTATTATAATTCCTAGCTGTAGCCACTAAATGAAAGTTTTAAACAGATCAAGGAGCAAGCAGACTCTAGAGAATTCTTTTAACTGTAAACAGACAATTATAGTAATGCACATTATTACAGTTCCTGGTTGTAGAATACAGAAACCTCAAAAAATCAAAAATGAACAGAAAAGCTCAAATAGAGCACTCACAAACAGAAAATACAACTCTCAGTATGAAAAATCAGTTTACAGTTAAGTAATTCAGTAAACATGCAATTCGAGTAATGAAACAGTATCTAGCAATTAAAAATATAGTTAAAACACTATAAAACTGTACATAAATGCAGTGAAACAATAAAAAAGCTTTATAACAGTGCAAAATGTAGTAGACCAACTGTATTGCACAATTATAAGCATTTCAGAAGTGCAGTTCAGTGAAATAAGTGTAAGAAATAACTTATCCTGCTCTTGGAATCTTAAGGAGTAGTTAAAGTCTCCCAGTATAAGGGTATTGGGTTGTACCCTAATATTTTCCAGTGTGTTTAGGAATGTGGAGTGGGAGTCTTGGAACATGGTGGGGGATGTATAGTAGGATACAAGCTGGATTGCAGTTTTACCCAGTGTTAGTTGTACCTGAAGTATCTCTGTTGTGTTATGTTGGGCTACTTGTCTGGAGGTGTGCATATCCTTTTAAATGTGGAGACACCACCACCTTTAGTGCTTCGGTCCAGGTTTAGGGGCTGAAAGGTGTGTGAATTACAGCTTGTTAGTGGCGGGGTGCTCTCCTGAGTCTTGAACCAGGTCTCGGTCACTACGCAGATGTCGATGTTCTCCATTTTAAGGAGTGCTTCGAGCGAGTGCATTTTGAGATTTATACTTCTTGCATTGAGTAGCATAACCCTCAGATTTCGTTTGCTTGTAGCTGTTATGGTGTCTTTAGGACATTGCCTAAAAAAGGCACTATAGCGGTGGCAAGAGCCTTGGCCATTATCCAGAATCCCTGGGGTGACGGGTGCAGGCCATCTCTGACGAAGCATTGAGGTCTGTCGATCATGTCATCCCAGGCAGGCAGATACTGGATCCCCTTAGAATGACAACAGAAACTTAGCCAGTTGTTGAAATCAGTCATATTTTGCTTGTACTGTGGTATCATTCTGGATGACAGTAGGATGCTACTCAGAGCTAGGGTCATACCTGCCTGGGCTACAAGGCCAGAGAGCTCCTCTATGTCTCTTTTCATGTAGTCTAGGGAAGTATGTCTCAGGTCATTCACTCCAACATGGACAGTGACAGAGTCATATTCATTCCTGTTGTTGAGTGACCTAAGTGCATGCATTATGTGGCGGATCCTGGCACCCGACAGGCAGCTGACCATAACTTTCTCCTTATTCAACATTTTGAGTGGGACATCAGTGTGCATTACTATTGAATCACCTATGACTAGTGTATTGGGTAAGTTGTTTTGCCGTATGGGCTTTGGTTGAGTGGTACACTGTTTATGTGAACTATGTGTCTCATGGTTTGTGCTGGGATGTGGTTGTTTGCATTTCTGCCTCGGAGGTCTCTGTTGTTTGGGCAGATTTTTATTGAGAGCCTCCATGAACGTAGGTGTGTATTTTGTGTTACTGTGTGAAGGTTGTGGTGGTGTATGTTCTGGAGAGCTATGTGTTGAATGTGGTGTGCTGCAGGTGTTATCCTTCTCCTCTTGACTGGCTAATCCAGCCTTGGCTGGAGAGTTCTTGGCTATATATGTGCATCTCTCACAAGTCATAGTGTTGGGAGGTAAGAGGAGAGGGGTGTCTGTGTACATGAGGCAGTTGATACACTGCCTCAGGCTGCCCAAGTTCACAGGTTGACAGGAGAAAGCACAGGGGACTGACCTTTAGACATACCTGGATATGAGCTCAATATATTACGGGATGAAGCCTTTTACAGAAAAAAAAATGTCACTCAAAGTGTCTGAGTCTGTACAAACCACTACATTTGTACAAACCACTGCCAAACACTTGAGGAGAAACCAATACGTAGACCCTGAAAATTTAAGGATGAAATATCTAGGCAGATATTCTGAAGTTAGGAAGAGATCAAGCAGTACTTGCTGAAAATAAAGAATTAGCTCGTCACAAATAATGAAAAAAGGGGAGTCACATGAATGACTATTGCCTGGCTACTACTAATGCTGGTCTCAGCACAGCTTCACTCTGTTGGGATACAGTTCTCCTTTGTCTCCCTCTACTCTTCCCTCATTAGGCCAACCATCAGGTACAATGGCCTTTGACACGGTATCTCATGAGCTACTAATCTCTACTCTCACTAACCTCTCCTTCTCAGAATCAACCTGCAACTGGTTCCACAGCTATCTACATGGATGCCAGCAATCCGTAATCTAGGACGATAACCTATCACCTCACCTCCCAGTTACTCTCAGAGTTCCCCAAGGGTCTATCCTTGGCCATCTGCGATTCTCACTTTTCACTAACAACCTACATATTGCCACCACACAAGCAGCTCTTATACAGTACACAGATGACTCTGTCATCTACTCTGCCCCCACTCTACCAGAACTACAACAAATCATACAGGAATCATTCTCTTCTGTAGAAAGCTGGCTATCCAATGCTCAGCTCCTACTCAACCCAAGTAAGACAAAACTTCTCCTGTTCCAACCTTCCAAAGCCACCTAAAACACCACCACTTCAACATTCTCACCAAAGACAATACCATCATCTCTCCATCAGAACACACAAAATTACTCTGTGTGGAAATTGAAACAAACTTAGATTTGATACGCACATATCTCTCAAAATAAAAAAGTTCACAAGAATCTTGGTGCAATATATCGAAGCCACCAATTCCTAACCAAGGCAGCTAGAATCTCCTTAGACAATTCCCAGTTAATCTCCACCCTACTCTATGCATCCCCCATACTTACCAACCTTAGACAGACAGACCTACACAAGCTGGATGCTTGTTACAACAAAATTGCTAAATTTGCCACTGGAACCTCCTAGTGCAGCCATCATTATATCTCCCTTAAAGAACTAAACTGGCTAGAACTCCCACAACTCCTTCACTTTAATCAACTCACCCTCGTTCATAAACTTATTAACCACCCCCAAAACATCCCTTCCCTTCAAACCCGTCTCCAACCCTATCACTCCACTAGGCCTCTAAGATCAAGCAACAAAAATCAACTCACTGTTATCAAACCCAAAACCTCAGCAGGAGAAGCCATATTTTCATGTACCAAATCTAATCTTTGGAACAATCTTCCAACGTCTGTAACTACTCTACCTTTCAGCAGCCTTTTCAAGACTGCATTCAAATTCCACTTAAATTTGCACTGGCTTTGTCTTTGTTCTAATCCAGACTAACACCCCTACCCTTACCTCCCCCCCACCTAGACTCTTAACCCAACTATACTACTGCCACTACTAACCACAGTCAGAATTAGATAGTTGTCTTTACATACTTTAAAATCTTGTGTGACAACTTTGTTACTAATATTATAAACAACAAGAAACTATCTTAACTTCAAACATTTACTGTATATACTGTTGATAATCAATATCTTGTTATTGTATTAAAGCCACCCAACTGTAATGTTGTTTACTATTGCAGCAACTTTGTATCTCTATCATGTACATGATGTGGAGCTTTTCTCCCTGGGCATCCGCTGAAAAAGGACCTGTGTCCAGTCGAAATTTCCTGGTAAACAAATGTAAAATAAATAAAAATAAAATAAATAAAAATTTGCCATGTAGCTCACTAGACACAAGTGTACCTCACAAATAGGACCCTAGCCCTTAAACAACTGTCCTATATAGACAGAGTTCAATACCTCCAAGTATTCTCGGCCACATCTTGGCTACAATCCCTGCTTGACTGACAATGCCATGTCTGGCCAGCTGTGTTAGGAATGCCATATCAAGTGAAACTCCAATCTGTATGCACCACATGCCATGGATACCTCAACCTCATTACCACAATCAACAGAACATGCTGGGGGACAAGTCCGTAACCTAGCAAGTGGCCACGTTATGCAATATATATTGCATACATGTCAATCAGAGCACCTCACTAGCCCTCTTCAAGAGAAGTCTGGATGGGTGGACAAGGAATTTAACTGTCACCCTGGGCATCACTCAAGTGGCAATAGTTGATAGACGCACTGGGAGCAAATCTCAGGTGGCATGATGCCAGGGTACTCCCATGGGCTAGGCTTGTCTTGGCTCCATGCCCATTAGCCTGGTATGCACCTGTGATCACTTGATCCTATGAATCTCAGTACTGGCAAATGTGTGTGTGTGTGCATTACTGTGTATACAAGTGCTTGCGAGTGTGTAAATTTTTATGTGAAAGTACTTTGAGGCCCTTCTCACCCACTACACCCACCATTGCCATACTTTGCTAGGGCTGGTGATGTTATTCACTTTAAAGGTACCTTGTGACACTCTTCACCCTATAGACTCCCTGGTGCTTGTGTTAACTGCATAACACTATTGTACCAATAGCTACATAGGTAGGGGTTCCAATCTGAGTCCTGACAAATATGAGTGAGTGTGTGTGTGTGTGTTTGCAAGTGTTTGTAAGTGTGTATATGTGTAGAAGACATCAGTTTGAGGCCTCACTTTCCCAGTACACTGCACATTGCCATACTTTACAAGGGCTGGTGATGTTGCTCACATTAGTAGAGACATGGAACATTCCGCACCCTACCAGCTCCATGGTGTGTGCGATAAGTGCATATCACTGTAGTAGCAATAACTAGATAAGTAGTGGTTCTAACCTCAGTCTGGGCATATGTGTGATTGTGTGTGTGTGTGTGTGTGTGTGTGTGTGTGAGAACAGTATCCTGTGTTTGAGTGAGTACTGCTTCCAATGGGGTGTGGGTTTTATATTTCTAGACCATGGTACTCCCAGTATATGTCCCAAGGTCCACTGTATGAGGCCTGCTGTCTCCATCAACTGTAGAGGTATCTGATGACACTCTTCAGCCCAGTAAGGGCTGTGTTGTGTGCAGGAACTATGTAACAGTATGGAATGACTAACAAGATAGGCTGGACTGCTAACCTCAGATCTGGCAAATGTGTGTATAACTGTATCTGTGTTGGTAATTGTGTATATTTCTGTAGGATAGAGTAGTTTGAGTCCAGTCTCACCCAGTACATCTCCCATTGCCATACTGTACAAGGCCTGGTGATGTTGTTCACCTCAGAGAAACTGTTGAACACACTTCACTCTACAGGCTCTGTGGCGCATGCAATAAATGCTTAACACTTCAGTAGCAGTAACTAGATAGGTAGGGGCTATAATCTCAGTCCTGGCAAATGTGTGTGTGTGTGTGTGTGTGTGTGTGTGTGTGTGTGTGTGTGAGAGAGAGAGAGAGAGACCAGTATCCTGAGTGTGTATGTTTGAGTGAGGAATATCTCCATTGAGTGGCCATGTTTTACAATTTTAAGCCATTGTACTCCCAGCACATGTCCTACATTCCACTCTATGAGGGACACTTTTTACATCAACTGTAGAGGTATCTGTACACCATCTGCAGACCTATAAGCCCTGTGCTGTGTGCAACAGCTATGTAACAGTATGGAATGAGCAGCTAGAGAGGCATGGCTCCTAATCACAGTACTGGCACACTTGTGTGTGTGCATTGGTGTGTATAGCAGTGTTTGGGAGTTTGTACACTTGTGCATGACATTATTATGAAACCTGGCACACCCACTACACCACCCATTGCCATACCTTACAAGGGCATGTGATGCTACTCACTATACACTTGCTTTGGAAACTCAACACACTATGAGCTCTGTGCCACCTGTGATTGCCTAATACTGTGCTATTACTAACTAGATGGGTAGAGATTTCAAACCCAACACTGGCAATTTTGATTGTGTAGGTGTGTGTATGTGTGAACAGTATTCTCTGTGTGTTGGGTCAACACAATACCCTCTGAGTGTCTGTTGGATTTACAAATCTGAGGTGTGTTTCACTCACTACACTTACCATTGTCCACTGTACAAGAGCTGCTGATGTTAGCCACCATACACTTACCTGTATACACCCCTCAGCCAAATAAGCTATGTGGCATATGCAATAACTGTTATACAGACCTGTTAATTATGTACACCTGTACCCTGGATATGACACACTCAGTGTGTTACCACACTGCCATACCCCTTGTAGATAATGTCTGCAGGGCAACATCCTGCTGATACACAGACACCTAGAGCATAAACAGAATACATTATGGAGACCACATTCAGTCAGTGTTCATAACAACAATAACGCATCATGGCTGGACAGCTACACACACTAACGTGTAACCATTAAACATGCTGGCTGACACTTTACACAGCATTACATTGCTAAACAGTACTAAATTCACCCTGTGCATCAGAACCATATTAGCATGTCCCTGCATTGATGGTATGGATGACAGGGATGTGGCACAGGTATCATCATATACACAGGGTGTGGTGTGGGTTTGCCAGAGACCTAGGCTGGGCCATTTTAGTTGACATCATGTGTGTGTGTTTGGGGGTGTTCATTAAATAGGCCATACAGAGGTGGTGTGTGTAAGTCTGGAGGTGACCTGGCTGTGATGGTGATGTGTGTGTGTGTGTGTGTGTGTGTGTGTGTGTGTGTGTATGGATGCACAATGTCACATCATGTGGCTGCCCTACACAGGGGTATGTTGGAAAGCTGTGTACTCTACATGGCAGGGTGTACAGTTCACCATCTCCTGCCATGGACATGGGAACTGGACCTGCCAGGGGACCCACTGGCACCATCAAGCCCAAGCCCAGTTGCAGTACTACTCCCTGATGGTGACTGCTGTATGCTGGATCCGTGTCCGTGTTGGGACCGGCAAGGACTGTACCCATGGCTGCTGTATTGTGGCATGGACAGCAACCCCCCTGCAGTTGTGCAGCTGGTACTGCCACTATGGGAGCGAGAAGTTGCACAACCACGTGGACCCTCAGCTGTTTGTGGTGCTGTCCTATGTACATGTGGCTGGCGGCCAACTCCCACCACATGCTCTAACACAGACATTCCATGGTCGGGGATTGCCACCATCTCACCCAACCATCTGTCCATGACCTCAGCATAATAATGGTGGGCATCAGCAAGATCATGGATGTCACGCATAGCAGAAGGAGTTGCATTTGCGACCCTGAGAAACTGTCTGGTGTTACATTCATTATGTACCTGTGCCTGCATGATGATCCAAAACATGTGTCTGGTGACACCTGCTGTGGCACTTGTGACAGGGGCATGATGGGGAGCAGCCCTGCTTTAAGCACCCCTGTCCATCTGCTCATGTGGGACCTCACTTGTTATCTGGCTATGGCTGGTGTCTACAGACACGCTTGCCATTGTCACCACACTTGCCTGTCCCATGCCACCACCCACCAACTATCCATTATCCATGGCCACTGGTGATGGGCTATTTGTGGGCTTTGTGACTGTGTGCAGGGATGGGTGGACAACAGTGGGATGCCAACCAATGGCACAGATTCAGCCCCTAACAACCTCACCTGTGCCTCACTGTGCCTATCATCATTATCAGAGTCTGCTGAGACACTGATATCAGTTTCCAAGTGGGAGGGACTCTGACCCCTGTTGCCACCTGTGAGGGGAAGACAGCATATGTAAATTAATACCTGTACATTATGGTTGGCTTCCATGCACACACACACACACACACACACACACACACACACACACACACTTACAGGTGAGGTGGCACAATGCTATTACACAGACCTCACATTACCCAAAAGTTGATATGCATGACACACAGCCCTCAACATCATGCATTGCAGCCATTCTTAATCCTTGTTACTAGCAATATACATCTCTGGGATGCATGAGTACTGTTAGTAGGTGATGTCCATTCCCCTAGCATACACTGCACCCATGTACACATTACGGCTGTTCACCTGTATACCACAGTGGCAACTACTGTAGACCATACCTCACAACTGTACAAATCATTGAAGAATGTGTAGATGTCTGGCACATATGTTTGCTCAGTTCCTCACAACCCCTATGTGTTTGTCTGACACATAACTGGGATGATATGAGGATTGATGTCACTAATTAATGACATGCGTTTGATTTGCAAACCTCATCACTAGCAGTGAATGTATGTTCAAACAAATCCTGTTACACCAACAACCTTCTAAGCTTAACGTGAATATGATAAGTGTACACACCCCTACTAACATGCCAGTCTCTTGTTTTATATAAAATGAGACCTCAATACTGCATTTAAAAACATTACCCACCTTAAATGTGACATATGACCTGTACAATCCAATTGAGAAACAAACAAATGTGTTAGTTGTGAAATATACTGAGTGGGATGCATACGATATGGTAGTTGCATAAGTGTAAGCACCCTTAAACCAATGCTTTTTTGAAGCACCTGTTAAGTGAACAACAGCAGTCACTCTTCCTGGGAAGGGGCATATCAGCATGGCACATCCTGACTTGGCATTATTTGGAGAGTCTTCCCAGCAAAAGTCCACCATCTCTGTCAGATTGCAAGGCCAGCTCATGTGCACAGCTGTTGGAGGTCACACTGGGGGTTTACTATTGATGTTAACTTGGGCTTTGTCTGGCCCAATTCATACCCTTGACTGTATTCAGATGGAGACATTCTTAGGTAGCTTTGGATGCATGCTTCAGGTCCTTGTCGTGCTGAACCTGAAACCCCTTTCAGTCTGCAGCTGTCTTGCAGATGCTTGATGGCTTCGGCCCACATGTGAGCGTTATTTGGAAATGTTCATAATTCCCTCCACCATGCCTACAGGCCTAGTTCCAGATAATGAACAGCAACCCCAAAGCAGGGAACTGCCACCAGTAAGCTTCAACTTCTGGATGGTGGTCTTCAGGTGAAGTGAGATGTTGCTTGTGCACCACACGTAGCTTTAGGGATAGTGGCTGTAAGTTTGAACCTTGGTCTCATTACACCATTACACATTTCAACACATACCTTTGGGAGACTTGATGTTATGTTTTGCTACTTGTACACAGCCCTGGATGGTGTTTTGTGTGGGTAAATGCTTCCATCCACTGACCTTACCCCATAGGCCAGACTTATGCAGAATCCAGTCGATTGTTGCCACATGTACTACACAACCAGTACTTGCCAGAGATTCCTGCAACTCCCTCAGTGTTGCTGCATGTCTCCTGGCAGCCTCCCTGACCAGTTCTCAACATGTCTTTTCATCTGTTTCGGAAGGACATCTGGTTCTTTTCAACAGCACTGTTGTCCCATATTTAATCCACCTTTTGATGACTGTCTACACTGTGTTCCATGGTATATGCAATGCTGAGGTAATGTTGTTGTACCCTACTCCTGACTGATACCTTTCAAATATGAGATCCCTTTGATGCTTTGTAAGATGTGTGCAAGCCATGGCTGCTTCTGTTATAGGCTGCTGAGCAAATGTCATGAATACACTGCTCGGACAGCGGACCGTTATTCTGTGTTACATTGAGTCCCTGTACTTGATGGCAAATGTGTACCCAAGCAGAGTGAATCCTGTCAGTACATCACAAGCTGCTTCCACAATATTATTTGAAGGGTGTGCACACAGATGTATCCAGCATATTGTAAGGTTTGTATACCCCATATTTGTTGCCCCAACATATTTATCTGTTTTACAAATTAATTGTTCATGTTATGGTCACATTACAGGTTGGAAAAGGTGTGGAATGTAATATTGTGGTCTCTCGTTGTATATATCAGAAACACTTGGCATCTTAACAAGGGTGTGTTCACTGTTGTATCCACTATATAGGATTAATGTTTCATATATGTCCCTACCATAACCTCGTTTGTCCCCCATTTTGTTGGTCTCTGTCCAGATGTCTTGCACTGATAGGTTGTGAGGTATGCTACAGGAATGCTGCATACCCTTCAGATATGCACTGCAGTTACCACTACCACAAGTGAATATGCATATAAAGCAATATGGCTAGGTGTGACAGTTGTGTGCATGGCAGATAGCATGGCCTTAACATGCCTGGGATGTTGGCAAACCACAACAAAACAATTCCATACTCACCAACTAAAGGCTGCTTTTCCACTTGTAGATCAGAGGGACCTAAATAGTTTTGGGAGAGAGGTACTGTCAGTAGACTCACATGTGGCCTTGGTACAGGGTGGCAGCAGCATTTCTGCACATTAACAGTACAACCCGAATACTACAAAATATGCTGCCCATCAACATAGATGTGCACTTCTGTGCATTACAAAACCTTGTCCACAACTGCTATCTTATCTGACATATGCATGCAGGTACTCTACAGATGCAACTATGTATGCTACAGTACTCTAGTAATGTGCAATGGGGCCTTACCTGCACGCTCCTCGTCCATTGTGTGGGTGTCACCCACCTCCACAATGCTGGATTCTTGATCTTGTTGTATGGTTGGGGTGGGTGCCCCAAGGTGTTGGAAAGGAGCTCCTCAGTGGGTATCAGATGGGCCTGCATGGCTAGGCCCTCACCTGTGGCTAAGCAGTCTCTGGCTATGGAAGCAACCCTTTGCCAGGCATTGCATACGAGGTTGGTTGCACGATGCCGGACCTGCTTGTAGGTTCATGCATGCATGCTGACATTGTTTACCCTGTGGACTAGGTCATTTCACATGGTGGTCCTCTCCCACAGATGTTATTGGCCATGGCCAAACATGACTCCATGGTCATGGATGATGGTTACTATTACGATAGCTGTCTCAGCCTCTGTATATGGTAGAAGCCTAGGATGCTGCATACCACCTGGAAGACATAAACAGGGAAACAAATCATAGGACCTCATATAGTTGTCAACAGTATGGACAGAAATTGCACATCAACAGTGGATATTTGTTGCCACCACTCACAACTACACCATACCCCTCTAATCTGTCAGCACAGTATCAGCTTCCATTGCACTCCTGGCCCTGATGTGTCATATTTCCCCCAGTGATGGACAGTTAATTGCATGATCCTCTATTCCCCATTCATTTCTGTGTAGAGGGATGACAGTGGCCATCTTCCATGTGGATGGGGTGTGGATGGTGCTGAGGCTGTGTTTGACTACAGTGTGTGATGGAACTGTGAGCACATGCCTGGGTTCATGTAGGATGCAGACAGGGATGTTATCAGGCCCCATGGAGACTTGCTGATGTTGCCTTTCAGTAGGCAACATATACCTGGTCACCATTAATGAGGGGAGGTGCGAGGTTGATGTGCATATTCCCCTATATGAATGGGGGTGCAGGGTAGTGATGTTCACACCTAACCTGTCTGATGCAGGTTGCCTATAGCCAGGGCATTTGTGTATGAGGTTTGATTTTCCACCAGTACAGGGTAAATTGTGTTGTTGCCTGTGAGACTAACAACATATGTGGAGACACCCTTGTGATTGGCCTTGGCAGTGTGAATATGTCTGATTTGTACTCATAGCCTTACAGGGAGTCACCTGTGACCTTACATGCTTGTTCGGATAGAGGTGGATATGCTTCCAAGTTTTTGCCTGCACCAATGTGGCCCTGTATAACCAATATAGCAACCTGTATGTGCTTTGTGTAATGCTGCTTTCCACCAAAGGGAATTACTCAACCTTGGTGGAGGTGGGTTTTACAAGTCAGGTATTGCTGAGTCTATGCAGCTACAGTGGATATAAAAGTTTCCACACCCTTTCACATTACCTGGTCTTTGTGATATTGTAACATGACACCACAATAACTCATTTCAAAGCAGTTCCCACCATTAATGTGACCTATAACCTGTACAATTCAATTGAAAACATAATCTGTTATGGGAAAACATATGCAAATTAAAATCAGTACAATAAGCTGGTTGCATGAGTGTGCACATCCTTAAACTGATACTTTGTGGAAGCACCTGTTGAGATAATTACAGCATTCAGTCATCTTGGGTCAGAGTCTATCATCATGGCGCATCTTTACTTGGCAATAGTTGCCCACTCTTCCTTGCAACAGCTCTACAAATATGTCAGTCTGTGAGGGCATCTCTTGTGCACAGCCCTATTCAGATCAACCCACAATTTTCTATTGGATATAGGTCTGGGCACTGGCCGGAACATTCCCAAACTGTAATTTTTATCTGTTCAAGCCATTATTTTGTTGATTTAGATATATGCGTGGGGTCATTGTCATGTTGACAGATAAAATCCCTCTTCATCTTCAGCTTTCTAGCAGATGACTGAAGGTTTTGGGGCAAAGTAATTGGTATTTGGAAGTGTTCATAATTCCCTCCACCTTGACTAAAGGCCCAGTTCCAGCTTAAGAAAAGCAACACCAAAGCATGTTACTGCCACCACCATGCTTCACCAGTGGGATGGTGTTCTCTTGGTGATGCAAAGTGTTGTTTCGGGCCAAACATACGTTTTGGAATTGTGGGCCAAAGGTTCAACCTTGGTCTCATCAAACCATGACACATTGTCCAACATGCTTTTGGGAGGCTTGATGTAGTGTTTGGCAATGTTTGTCCAGCACTAGACATTTTTCTGTGCAAGAAAAGGCTTCCATCTTGCAGCCCTACCCCATATGCCAGACATATGGGGAAGACAGAAGATTGTCACATGTTGTACACACCCAGTACTTGCCAGGCATTACTGCAGCTCCTTCAGTGTTGCAGTAGATCCCCTGGCAGCCTCCATGGCCAGTTGTCGTCTTGTCATTTCATCCATTTTGGATGGACATCCAGGTGTTTGCAGAGTCACTGTTGTCTCATATCTTCTCCACTGTTTGATGACTATCTGCACTGTATTCCATGGTATATACAGTGTTGTGGACAGTTTTTTCTACTCTTCTCCTGACTGATACCATTCCACAATGAGATCCCTTTGATGCTTTGTAAGCTTTCTGCAAAACATGGCTTTTGCTGTAGTAGGCAACTGGGTAAATGTCAAATAAATCCTACTAGGATAGCTGAACATTATTTGGGGTTAATCAGAGTCTCTCTATTTGATGGCATGTGTGTACCCAAGAAGATGGAATGCTGTGATTACAGCAAGAGGTGCATCAACAAAGTATTAGTTTAAGTGTGTGCACACGTACGTAACCAGCTTATAGTAGATTTTTTATGTTTTGTATTTTCACCCCGAACAGCTTTGTTTGTTTTTCAATAGAATTGTACAGGTTATGGGTCACATTCAAGCTGGGAAATGTTTTGAAATTATTTTCTGTGGTCTCATTTTCATATAGCGCACAAACCTGGAATTTCAACAGGGGTGTATACACTTTTAATATCCACTGTATGTAGGTGTTCATATAGCTGTTTGTGGTAGGCATGGACAGAGGGTCATAACACAGTTGGACACTTCTCCGATTACAACCTGATAATCATGCCTATTCTAGTACCCATATCAGTGTCAGGGCAATGCAACAACCAGTAGCTGTAGACATTTATGTCTGTTGTATGCACTGAAACTGATATTACACACATGTACAACATGCACAACTTTTACCTGACTGCTTGCAACCCATGTCAGTTGTTTTATGCCTTCCAGCTGAACATACACATACATACATGTGCTCAGGTGATATCTGGTATACATTTCTGTTCTATGTTAGTATGACACACTGTATTTACAGCTAACTGCTGCTTAGTATTTACAGTCTTGCCGCTCAGTCATACCTCTCAAGCTGTTATAGCAGGACATCTGGACAGTGACACACATAAATGGGTGGCGAAGGCACATCAATATTGATACTGTATTTATATTGCTGTAACATACATAAGTAAGTTGATTGCACAGTAGGCTTTGCCATCACAATGATAACCTGGAGGGTGTCTGACATTCATAACTAGGCTATTATGTTACAATGTCATTGTTCACAGACTTGCCAGTGGTTTGACTGACATAACACAACTCTATGTGTAAGTGACTACAGATATCAGGCACACATGTGCTTATTGTCCAGCGGAACACTGTACAGTTGAATGGTATGAACACACTATATCACATGCAGTTCAACACACACTTCTATAACAGTACTTTACTATGCTCTGTATAGGTTTCTTAGATTTACAAGACAAACGTGTATCATAGTTATATTCACAGGTAACATATGGATATTTACAACTTCCCAGTAGCTGGCCTAACAGTGGCATAGTCAGTAGTGTTTGACAGACACTCAATTGGTTGTCATATGTCAGCTGTCCTTTCCTAGACTGAGTCGGGGGCCTGAGCTGTTATCTATGTCACTGCAGACAGAGCCAAATGCTATGGCCATAGGTGCTGTTCAGAAGTACATCAGTACAGCAAGTCTTGTTGAGATATTTTCTTTCAATGCCCTATTTCCCATTATTACAGACCACCTACAGCATTCAATTACATGCTTACTTGTTTCACATACCTTTTTTTTTTGAAAGTAGATTGGGTAATATCTTCGGTTTGTATCTTGACTTGCAGTCTTTCTCTATCTCTCTCACCTACAGGTATAGAGCTGGTTTGAATAGGTGGCAGCTTGACTTTTGTAGGTAATGCTCATGACCAGGTGATGGCCTGTGCACCAATTGATGTTCCCCACTTGCTAATTGCATGCAGTACAGCTGTGTAGTTATTCCAATAGCCAATGTCATGGTAACACACTCCTATAATTGAGCACTTCATGTGGGCATTGACCCTTTACCTTGCCTGTGAGGAAGACATCCTGGAGGTGTGAGAGCTACGGTGTTACAGATGGTGGGGGGACTACCTCTTACAACAAGTCTTGTGGAGACAGGCTAACTAAATGGTGGAGAAGGTTCAAGACTTGGGGACATAATGTGAGTATTGCTGTTGTATGGTTTGAATACTGCTAGTGTAACAGGGTCTGTCTGGACATGCTAGTTCTGCATGGATTTCAGTCTGACAACGTTATGTGTCTGCATAGCTCTCGACTATAGGGCTATCCACATAATGGCCAGAGGTTTGCCTGTTATGCTTGGTCTGTTCCCCAGACAGGTGGTGTTCTTGGCAAATCAGTAGCTTACTCTGGTGATTGCAGTCAGTAAATGCCAACATCCATTTGTGTTTCTGAATTCATATCACTCAGAAAAGATATGTTACAACAAACCCTGTAACACCAGCAACTTTCTCAGCGTATAACAGCAATATTTCAAATATGGCCCTGTTTTTGGGCCTTTGTCTCCCAGTTATGTCAGGCTTTGTCAAGATGTCATGCAGTAAGAGTCTGATAGGTATGGTCTATCATTATTTAGTGCTGTCATTCTGCTATCATCCCAGTGATGTTGTGGAATCCCACACATGTGGGGTAAGGGCCATAAATATGAGGACAAAGGCTGGACAACATGTTGAACCCTGTACAGTCAAAAGGTCAGTGTAGAAAGAATGTGTTTAGATGCCCTTGTAACAAATTTAATGTGGGGAAGAGTAAGAAGTGTTTTAAAATTAGGCTGTTAGAACATGTGAGAGACATTACTAATATGAAAGAAGAAAGTTCTATAGCTGTACATTTTAATATATTTCACCATGGGGAAAGTAGTGGGTTACAAGGTAGTGTTTTGGAAAAGGTCTGTTTCTCAGTTTGCTAGAACACTTAGAACAATTGTTATGTAAAGAATCAATTTACATTTTAACATTTGATACTTTAGCTCCTAGCAGGTTAAATGAGGAGTGTAATTGGAGAATGTTTATTTAAATATGTAATTAAGTGTTAATTGCGTCTTGTATTTAAGGCAAGTATGTTTTGTAATGTTTTAATACTTGAAGGCTTTGGTCGAGATGTCAGAATATATTAAATATGTGTGGATTACTGGCTGGTTGTTTTTCTGTTTACTATCTTTGGTCATTTTTGTTATTTTGCTAAGAGGTTGGTGTATGTCTGGCCATTGTATATGGCCTGTCATGATTTTGTAGCAGCTTACTGTGTATTTATTAGCTGAACTGTGTGTGGGGGTGAGGAGATGTCAGTGGCATGGATTCTTTTGTATCCAACTGTATAGTGCTCCAGGTATCAGTAGTATATGTTTCTATGGGCATTTTGAGACATGTCCCATAACACCCCACAATTCCGGCTACACTGTGACTTGACACATTATATGTAGGCATATTATGTGATGGTCATTGAGGATATATCTGTCCACATAGCCATTATACTGCAGTTTATGGTAGGCTTAATGGTAAGTACTGTGACTGGTGCAATTGTTTGTGTGTATGCACTTTCACACCGCTGTTTTTTTGTCAGTACAGTCCCATTCTTGTAGTGCATGCTGTAGTAGCTAATTCATATGTAATTCCCCAAAGCTGCTTTGGGGTAGTGATATGTTGCCCTGAATGTAGTTTGAATGTTACTTGGTGACATGCTTGTCAGCTCGGTGTAGTTTCCCTAATGTTACATAGCTGCGCTCATAAGTCTCAACCCTCCAGGTGTTCATAGGACATACAGTTATCTGTCTCCTATATTTGGTCTGGGCACCCATGACAGGTATGTATTGCTGACAGTTCAGTGGGATGATGTGTGGAATGTACTTGCTACATAATGACAGACAATTGATTGCTCAGATATCTGTTATTGCATTCAACATATGTTAGTACAGGCAGCATTACTGCAGCAACTTCCGCAGTTTATCTACCCAATTATTTCCAGTTGTGTAACTATTTCCATACCCTTGTCACCCCACTTTGTCTGTCTTGGCCAGACTCCTTGCACTAAGGTGTTCTGGGGTATGACAGCACTGCATGTTATAGAGAAATATGTATATATGTATATTTGTCATGTTCATTTTTATACATTCCCTTACATATATCTGTATCCCCATACATGTATGTGTGTGTGTGTGTGTGTGTGTGTGTGTGTGTGTGTGTATATATATATATATATATATATATATATATATATATATGTGTGTACACACACACACACGCACTTCAGTATTTATTGTTAATATAGCTATATATTTTTATACATATATATATATATATATATGTATCTCCGTACATAACTATCTATCTCTCTATATATTTATATGTTGCTTTTCATATATATATATTTGTAAATGCCAATCATTCCTGATTCCATAGTGTTTCTTCCCTACTGTAAACTGGCTGTAATGCATGATATGTTTGAAAAAACATTTGAAAGTTGTACAGCTGAGATGGCTTAGTGGTAAATTGCTGTGGCTATGGTGTACAGGTTCCTGGGTTCAAGACCTGCAAGTGCTGTTTATTTTGTTGCTGGGAAGAACAAGGGCTGATGGAGACAGAGTGATTAAGGCAGTTTTGAGTGGCTTTAAGTGGGTTTGCGCGGGTTTGTGTGACAGTAAGCGATGCTAATACACGGTTAAATGAATAGGTGATTACACCATGTAGACTTTGTTTAATGACACTTACCAGTGCGCATATCCGCTTAGCTGAGCTAACTGCTGGTTAGCATTTACGTTTGAACAATGCTTAAACTTGCTAAGAATAGCTGAGCACTGGTAACCATTGCTCAAATTCCAGTCTTATAAAATAGCAAAATAATGACTTCATTTTGTAAGTGTATATGATTTCCTTTACATAACATGCTTCTATGTGCTGTCATTACAGGAGCAAGGGGTGTGACTATACTGTATGGGACACTAGTGTATACATGGGTGGTATCACATGTTATATGCACTCACACTTCCATGTTACACCACCTACACTACCCTGGTTGACAAAAATAATTGAACACATATTGTACTATTAATTTAGTACTTTTAACACTGCTTTTCCATGTAAAATTTGATTGCCTATTGTAGTACTCAAACCATGCACCCCTGCATGCAAAGCTGGGACTCTGAGTACTACGCTATCCTGTTCTTGGTGTTTCAGCTGTATATTTTTAAGTATCTCCTATTGGATATTAATATCATATTATTATATTAACTGTAGAGTACTGTGTTTTTTTGGCCATGTCATTGAGGATTGCTGTCATGTAGCAATGGCATACATTTCAGTTTCAGACTTCTGTCTTTAGAACATTCATGCTAATGCATAACCTGCTTCCTGTCTACATTCTGTCTGTCTCCTGTGCAGATGGGATGACACTGGTGCTCAGGCTGTGGTAGACTACACTGCAGAATGGGTCTGAGAAGCCATGCCTGTGTTCATGTAGGATTCAGCCAGAAAGAGTATAAAGCCTATGGAGACCTCTATGTATTGCCTTTGAGAGGGCATTACAGACCTGCTGTGTGTGATCATGAGGGGAGGGAGGCAGGTGCTGTACATGCACATGTGCACCTATGGGGGGACAGGGGGAGGGCGATGTCTACACATCACCAGTCTGCAGCCGGTTGCCTATATCTATGGCATATGTGTATGTGGTGTTATTGACCACCACTGCAGAGCAGATATGTGAGTTGTGTCTGGAATTTCACACACATGCCTGGAAGTCCTAGTGATTTGCTTTGGTGGATGTATCCACTTTGCACTCAGACAGCTGTAGGGTGCATCATCAGTGACCTTATTTGCTTGTGCAGATGAAGATAAGATGGCTTCCAATGAGGCACCTGTTCCTTCATGGCCCGTCCAGTGATTAATTCAACCTATGATGGTAGTTGTGTATGTCTGCTGTCCACCACATGCTTCCACCCTACCTTGAGGGGTTGATGCTTTCTTGTCAGGTATTACTAAGGCCATACAACTATGTAGGTACCCACATAGTATTTTGCTGTGGGCCTGGACACTACTGCTACTTCCAAGATATGGGACGTTCTTCATGTGGGCCATGCCCCTTTTCCTTGCCTGTGTGAGGGACATTACAGAGGTGTGGGGGCTACAAATTCACAGACAGTAGGTGGGAATACTTCACAGGACAAGACATGTGGAGACAGCCCAACAACATGGGGGACATATCTCCCGAATTGTGAACACATTGTATGTCATTAGTGCTGTTATACACATGGAGGGTTGATAGACTGACAGAGTTTGTCTGGACATGCATTACTGAGTGACTTCACATCTGACAGTGATATGTCTCTGACATACCTCTCCACTGGCATGCTGTCCACAGACTGGCCACACGTCTGCCTGTTATGTTTGGTCTGTTTCCCAGACAGTTGTTGCCTTTGGAAAATCAGTTGGGAACTCTGGGGAATGCAGTCAGTAACTACTAACATCCATTGGTATTATTGACTTCACATTCCTCATAAAGGATATGTTACACAAACCCGGTAACATCAGCAACTGTCTCACTTTATAACAGCAATATGTCCAATCTACGCCCGTGTTTGTGCCTCTGTCCCCAAATGATGTCAGGCTTTGTCCAGATGTCATGCAGTATGAAGCTCAGAGGTATTTATTATTTCTTCCAAAAAAATGCTCACGTGTTATTCCACTTCCCACAAAATGTACTGTTGCTAAGAAGAAAGAGGGTAAAAGGAAAGAATAAATAAAGTTAATCCTTTGATTCATATAGCCACACACACTATAAGATTGTCTCCCAATGTTGTCCTCCTCAATAATAGTTTATTGAGTAATTAGCGACACCCACCAATCAAATACACCCAAGTTTAAACCATCAAATTATTTATGTAGTAATGCTTAAATAAATAATGGTTACAAATCATATATTATATAGAGCGCAGCTTTGAATAATCAATTTGCGTTTCTTAAGCCCATCTGCTGAAATTTTAGTAAAAAGTTTAAAGCGCTTTTTCGCTTTCATTTATAACACTAACAAGAGTTTGTGGCTGAACTACTAGGAAGAGGAACACACCCCGCTGGTTTTGGGTGTCAGCAATTGCCTGCCTGCATAGGTTTGAGGAGACATCTGAACCTGATTCGTATTGTATTTGGAACTTTATAGTGAACTACTTGGGATTTAAAACCTACTCTACACATTGCTTCCCACACATTTTCTTATTTATTATTTCTTGCCTTCATTCCTGCTACTATCCCTGTAATGTAGTAGACCCACATACATGTTACTGTGAAGAGGCCATAGATATGAGTCCTGAGCCTGTACATTCTGAGGTGAACTGTACATTTGAGAGGTCTGTGCATGTCTGGGCATTGCTAACAGACTGTCAGGATCATGTAGAAGTGTCATGTGTACATGTTATTTGGGCTGTGTAAGGAGGGGGGTACATGTGAGTGGCATGGCCCCTTTTTATCTGACTGTGCATGCTGCTCCAGTTTCGGGTTCCCTATCCACTATTATGTGTTTGTACAGGTAGATCATGACATGTCCTGTAACACCTCAAGATTCCCACTACACTGGGGCTTGGGGCAATATATGTATGGGTAATATGCGAGTGACAAACGTGATATGTATGCTCACATTGTCATTAAAGTGCAGTGTTCAGTTTGCTTACTGTTTTGTCACTGTGACTGTGGTACAATTAGTTGTGGGTATGCACTTTCATACCAGTGTCTGTTTTCCAGTGTTGTTACATCCCTGTAGTGTCTGGTACCACAGAAAAGGAACTTAGTACATGCTTGCAGTTCAAAAAATAAGCTGGTTTAATAGTAGTTTAAAAAGCATAAATGCATTTAAAATCTTTTTTGTCTTATTCAGTCAGACTTCATCAGATACATAAAGCTTCAGTTAAAACCACATCTATATATACCTCAGAATGTTCCACCAATTAAAACTCTCAATTTTCCTGATTAATTATAACTAAAGTGTGACTTACAAAGTGCCTTGTGCATTAAAACATTAAAAGTAATTAAAATGAATTACACATTGCAAAAGCATAAAGAACATCTAAAAGGTGACAGTGTAAAATGGTGACAGCACAAAAAAACCAATATTTCACAGTTTAACATATTTAACTGAATAAAATGTTTGATTCCATTAAAATTCACTAGTTAATGGTGCATATGCTAAAATAATAAAATGTATTTACTCCCTTTAGTGGTTCTTTTGTAAAATGACATTTAATGTGAATGAGCAAAAACACAGTTTCTTCTTTCAAAGCTTAACAGCTCTCAGTTTTAGTAAGGGGTAGTAAAGTAGTAAGTAGTCAAATGGTGACAGCACAAAAAATAACATAATATTTCACAGCTTAACTTATTTAACTAAATAAAATGTTTAATTCTGTTAAAATTCACTAGTTAATGGAGTGCATGCTGTCATTAAAATGTATTTACTCCCTCTAGTGGTTCTTTTGTAAAATGCCATAATTAATCTGAATGAACAAAAACACAATTTCTTCTTCCAAAGCTCAGCAGCTCTCAGTTTTAGTAAGGGGGCTATGGAGGTATAATCATTGAGTCCTGGTGGGCTGTTGGCTTCCAAAATCAATTGCCACCATAGCTCCCTATATTCAAGCTTTTCCTCCCATGGCCCCCCTCTAACTTCCTTCTTTATCTGTTTAAGTACAAAGAAAGAATAATACGCTCTGTGACATATTAGTGTATGCTTCTAAAGAGCATTAGACTCTTTTTTTTTTTTTACTTTGAATATCATAATGATGCTCATAGATCCTTCTCCTCAAATTTCTCTCCATCTTTCTGACGTAGTAGGATTCACGTTCCCCACACAGAGCTAGATAAATCAGTCCATTAGATTCGCAATTATAAAATTGTGCACTTCCTATCCATTTATTCCTACTTGATAAAAATATTCTTTCTTTGTTTGATATGTAAGTACACGGAACACAACTTCCACATTTATATGTTCCTTTCCTTTTCTTATCACCACTTCCATTTTTGTAAGCATTTTCTAATAAACACTTTATATTTTGGGAGTTCCTATAGACCACATTAAGGGGTTGATTACTACATTCCCCTAAGTCAGTAAACTAAGAAACTTTTCCCATTCACTTTCAATTACCTTTCTCATACATCCTGCACAGGCATTAAACTCTAAAGCTAGTGCCTTATCAACATTTCCTTCCCCTACAGCTATATTCCCTGGCAGAATCTCCTCTGTTGTATTTAGTATAGGTTTAAATTTTGACTTTCTACCTACTGCAACCTCTCTTTTAACTTTTACAATAAGGCTGTCAGGGTACCCCCTAGCTCTAAAGAGAAGTTCAGGTAGGTTGCTTTTTTCTTCATAATCTACTTCTTCTGATACCATTCTGCTTGCTCGGACATATTGTCCTTTAATAATATTTTTCTTGTAATGGGCAGGATGCACACTATTGAAATAGAGAAAGGAATTAAAAATGTTTTCTTTCTGTAAATCTTTGAACAAAACTTGGTCTTTTCCTTAAAAATTTCTATATCTAAAAACTGCAACTTGTCATTGCTGATGTTGTATGTAAACTTTAAAAAAAAGATGTAGTGTTTAAATAACATAAAAACTCATCTAAAGTTTCTACATTGCCCTTCCATAAAATACCTGTCGTCAAGTAATCTCCTGTAGAGGTTCCATTGGCTTGCATATTTGGACCCCAAAACAAATTTCTCCTCCCACCTAGCTAAAATCAGGTTTGCATAGGTCGGAGCACAGGTCGCCCCCATTCCCACTCCTTGTATTTGCTGGTAGAATTCACCATTAAAATATATAAAATTGTATCTTAGTACCAAGTCAACTACATTCAAGCACACTATCTGCTCATTTCTAGTGACTTCTCCATCTTCAAAAATTATTTCTTCCAACATTTTCATCCCTTGATTGTGTGGGATGCTGGAAAACAAATCAACGACATCTATTGTTATGAACTTTATTTCATCACTCCATAATTCTTCCTTTACTTCCCTTAGGAAGTCCCATGAGTCCCTCAAAATCTGCCTTCTCTTCAACCACAATTTTTTAAGTTTAGCATCAACAAATTTTGCCAAAGGCAAAGTCTTAGAACCATCTGCTGACACTATGGGTCTGAGCGGGGGGTCCATCTCATCCTTATGGACTTTGGGAATTCCAAATATTGATGGTATTTTAGGTTTTGTTACTTTCAAATAATTGTAGTTTTTTTGTCAATTAGACCTTCCCACATCATGTTGTCCAAAGCCACATCTATCTTCCTGTAGGCAATATTAATCTCATTTAATGACACACTAGAATATTTACTAGTATCATTTAGAATTACTAACTGAATCCATTACTACTATCCCCCCACCTTTATCGGATTTCATAACCCTTACTTCCTTATCCCCCCTCAATTCATCTAACACCTTCCTTTCTTCTCCACTCATATTTGCCTTATATTTAACCTTCTTGTATTCCTCTCTAAATCTATTTCTACCAATTTTTCGAAGTTTTTTAACTTAGGGTGGGTGGGGGTTATATGTACTCTTCTTAATACATGTAATGGTCGTATTATTCAGTTGTGACAACATTAGACCCAAATTTACTTTTCTAATAAACATTTTAAGGTCCATAAGAACTTTCGCCAAGTCCCCTTTCTTCTGGGGAATGAGTTTTAGACCTGTTGATAAAAGATTAAAATGTTCATTTGTTAAAACAATGTTACTAAAATTATAAATAGTACAACCATTCCTAGTGAATGTGTACTCATTGCCAGCTTCTCCTATAATGTCACCTGTTAAGCCATGGGCCTGGGGGGGTGGGGGTAATATCAGTTATTAATACCTCATTCTCCAGCCCCCCCCCAGTGAAAATTTTGCTGTTGATAATTTGTGTTACCTTTATTTTTTAACGTTTCTGATCTTCTCAAAGTGGGATATTCTGAAAAATCATCCGGATCACCCACATTGTTATTAACATGTGCTCTCTCTTGATTATCACCCCTTCATTTCTCATTTTCATTACTAAAACTGTCACCCACCTTTCTTTTGTTCACCCTAGGTAGTGGGTAGTTTGTTTGGTTTTTATATTCAGTAATATCCCTTTCAAGTTTCTTCAACTTTCACTGAATAAGTTCATTACATTTTTCATCAATGCCCACCCTAACATTGTAATATTTGTCATTTTCAGAAGTTATGGTAAATATTAAATCATTTTTAATACATTCATCAATTTCCTTTTTCTCTTTTTGCAATTTCTCGCTATTCCTTTCATTGTCCCTAATCATAGCTTTAAGCACATCAAAACCACATTTGTCAAAAATGTCAATACGTTCTTTATGTAATAAACTACCACTTTCAACATTATTAGGAAATTTCCATATTTGTAAGCCCTTAGGCACAACACCTTCAGTAATACATTGCCTTAAATATGCATTTTCAGTATCTAGCATTCTGTATTTCAACATTAATCTAGACATTCTATTCAGTTTAACATTATATGAATCAGTCATTGGTGATACTGTTCTTGTTTAGTCAGAAAATGTAGAAAAAAATGAAACTTGGAACCAGTCTTTTAAGTCTATTTTACTTGCCATGTTTTGTGCATTCTCTGAGGCATCTCTGCTGCCTTGCCCTGGTGGAATAGTCATTTTTTCTGCTTCATTTCTCAAAGGTAGAGAGCCTGTTTCTTTTAAAATGCTTGGTGTACGAAAAAAATCCTCATCTTGATTTGTTTCATTATTTCCATTTAAAAATGCACCTTGTTTTGGCCGTACATCGCAACCGCCATGATTTCCTCTCATTTCACTTGCTCCAGCATTCATAACCTCATGTGTCCACCCATTTTGGGCCTTGGTGGCCAATTCAATCATGGATTGGCTCAAAGGAGTTAAGAGATCAATCCGTTCAGTGAGCTGGCCAATCAGCTTCCTTGTTTGGCCCACTTCTGCAGTCACTTGTACTGGCAAGTTCTTTATCCATGCTTGAGAAAATTACAAAATAACTCCAAGAAACTCAAACTGGCACCCAGCATATAAACTTTAAAAGAAGACAAAGTCAAGTACCACAGAAAAGGAACTCAGTATAGTCTTGCAGTTCAAAAAATAAGCTGGTTTAATAGTTTAAAAAGCATAAATGCATTTAAAATCATAGAGTTTTCATCTTATTCATTCAGACTTCATCAGATACATAAAACTTCAGTTCAAACCACTCCTATGTTGTTGTTGTGTCTTTCAGCTTTTCCCGGTTAGGGGTCGCCACAGCAGAACTCTGGTCTGCCAGTGTTTGGCAGTAGATTTTTACGTGCAGAGTTGCCAGCTCTGACGCACAACCTTCAATGAAGGTACGCCCATTCATGCATGTCTCCACACAGAAGGCGCTTTAGCTGAGAATCGAACAGGACATCTCTTACTGTGAGGCGACAACGCTACCGCAGCACCACTACTGCAGTCAAACCACTCCTATATATACCTCAAAATGTTCCACCAATTAAAACCACAACCAATAAAAATTCTCAATTTTCCTGATTAATTATAACTAAAGTGTGACTTACAAAGTGACTTGGACATTAAAACATTGAAAGTACTTAAAATGAATTACACATTGCAAAAGGTTTCTTGGTTTAAAATGTATCTGCTGGGTGCCAGTTTGAGTTTCTTGGAGTTATCCGTGTAGTGTATGTTGTCTTTGCAAATGCATGTGTACAGCCTCAGAGCTGGACTTGGGTAGTGTTGTGTCAGTTTGCTTGTAGTTTGGATGGTGCTTGGTAGCTCAATGCAGTTTCAATAATGTTGTGTTATGGCCATATATTTGTAGGGTGTACAGTTGTCTGGCCAATACCTTTGTTCTGGTTCCCATTACTGTTGTGTATTCATGATGCATCAGTGGGATGATGTGAGGATTGGGGTCACTATATTATGAGAAACAATTGAGTCACAGACTTGTGATATTTCAGTCAATATACGTTAGGACTAACAGTAGTAGTACAGCAACTTTCTCAGCTTATCTACTCCTGTATGTTGGATATGTATCTATTGTCATGCGTTTGTCCCCCCACTTTGTCAGGCTTGGTCCAGATTCATTGCATTAAGCGGATTCAAGCATGCTTCTCCACTGCCAGGCTTTTGGCAGAATGTCCAGATGTTTGGCCCATACTTTGGTTCTGTTCACCAGTTTATTTGTATTTGTCTGGTAAATCACTGTGATGATCCAAGGATTTATGTCAGTGAATAATAACATAACATGTCAGTTCCTAGCCTCATATCCTTCAAAAGTTTCAGCTGAAATGTACCCTGTTGTACAAATGTTCGCTTATAACAACAATATTTGAAATATGTGCCTGTATGTAGCCCATTTTACCACCTTTGTACAGATTTCTTGCACTAAAATATGGCTGCACTGCATGTTATATAAGTACACACACACGTGTGTGTGTGTGTGTGTGTGTGTGTGTGTGTATATATATATATTTTTTTTTCCTTCATCTATTTATATGTGTGTGTGTGTGTGTGTGTGTGTGTGTATATATATATATATATATATATACATATATATATACATATATATATATTTACATTTTCATATATATATATATATATATATATATATATATACATATATATATATATGTGTGTGTGTGTGTATGTCTATGTACAACACATGAGTGATTCCATAGAGCTTTCTCACTATTGTTGTATACCTCTATTGTATAATATGTTTGAAGAAGCAACAATAATTCCTACATCTCAGATGGTGTAGTGGTACATTGCTCTGACTCTAGTGTACAGTGCCCTGGGTTTGAGACTTTGGACTGATATTTTTTTCATTAATGTTAAGTGACCAGACTGCATAAGTTTGAAAAAGCAGCAGTAATTCTTACAGCTCAGATGGTATAGTGGTATGTTGCTGTGATTGTAGAGCACAGCATCCTGGGTTTGAGACTTGGCAGGGCTGATTATTTTGTTGCTGGGCAGAACAAGGGCTGTTGGATAAAGTGATTAAGACACTTTTAAGGAGTTGTAAATGGGTTTGCATGGGTTTGTGCAATGCTAAGCCTTGCTAAAACACAGTTAGTCTGTTTTAGCTTCACTTAGCGGTGCTTACTCCCACTTACCCTCACGCTAATTTCTTTAAAAGAAAAGAAAAAGGGGAGATAGGAAAGTGGTGAAAAAAGGGACATGCTGAGAGAAGTACAGTATGAAAGATAGCTAGGGATGGGCAGGATGGGTGTAGGAAAGCCCCATAGCTGCCCATTTCTTCTAAAGCAACAGCTGTGAATGTCTACGGAACTTGGAAGTGAATTTGGACACTCATACCCCTGAGAGAGGGGTAAGGACAACAGTAATGTGTTTTCATGCCAACTAGACTGGATTACATGTGTCCAGTGGACACGTGTGTGAAATGGACAGCTATGTATGGGGCATATTTTTTGGGGAACAGATTGCTCTTTTTTTTAAAGGTGAGAGTGGGATGTTGGGATGGATAATAGGTACATTTGGGAAGGTAAGTTGGGTAGGAAGACAGTAGACATGGCCGGTATATGACACGTGTGAGTGGTAAACACAACATAGTACCCCCCTCCAAAATCTTCTATTATTATTCTTCCAATGAAGATTTAAATCTCCCAAATGTTAAAAAATATGCAATGACCTTCACACGACAAAAACTGTTCTCTGTTGGTGTAATGACTTTCTCCCTATGGGTCTGAATTGAAGTTAGTTTTCTAAACAGTTTTTCTTCCATGACTCCAGCATGGTTCATTAGAGCCTTGCCTAGAGAAATAATTATACTGTTTATTCATAACCTTTAAAGTTTTGAGTTTCTTGAGGAACATATTTGGCAAGCCTTATGTTGGTTTATTGGATGCCCCAATATGGTGAAATCTCTTGCTTAAAATTGGTGGTCAACCTTTATGCTGGAAAAGCAGGCATGAGAAAGGGATAGCATAACTGGAGCAACTCCTTAAATGTAGAGTAAATGGCAACACCCTAAGGTCATCTGATCAGATACGCCATGCTTATGTTCTACCCTACATATTTTGTTGGAAATATTTTCAATTTTGGCATGCCTTTGTAGAATTAGGATTAAAAAAAGGCTTGGAATCAACTAGTTGTTACCTAAAAGGTCTGTTTAATATTTCGGGTTGTGCGAAAGGTAAGAGGTCAATTGCAATTAAAGCTCCCGTGATTTATAAACACCACAACCCAGGAACACAGACTGGTTAGTTTTAATTAATTTATGGATGAGAGAGCTGATGTAGGCCATTCAGTTTTAATTTTGTCATTAAAGGTTGTATCTCATTTTCCTGTGTTACTTGATCATCAGTTTAAATTAATATATGTACGTACACTTTAGGGTATTTGTAGATAGGCTACTGAAGGACTCAATAAAACCTGTTGACTACTTATTAAAGGACTCATGGGGCTTTTTAACCAAAATTCAGGCCAGTTGGTTTAGTGATGAGTGTAGCTTCTCAACAATTGATGTTAAAGACTTGTATATCTCTATACCTCATTCTAAAGGACTTAATTTATTTTACAATGCAGTTAGAGAACTAACCCCCTTAAGTGACACAATGCTGAATTTTTTTGATGGCCACTGTGGAATATATTTTGAGTAATAATTACTTTGTTTGAAGGAGAATTTTCAAATAAGTTAAAGGAGTAGCTATGGGTGCAAGTTGTGCACCCATATATGCCAATTTAGGCCTGTATATGTGGGAGAAGACATGTTGTTGGCTCAAAATTCTCAGAGGACTGGTTAGCCTATTATAGATACATTGACAATGTCTTTATTTTATGGAAGTCTACTAACAAGATAGATGTATTTTTGAATTATCTAAATAATGTTGGTGACATTTTCCTTTTTACAGTAACTGAATCTGAAAACAGTATAGATTTTTTTAAATATAACTTTGTTTAAAGATAAACCCCCCAGAAGGTTTGGTTCCAAAATTTTTAGACAGAAAATTTTGTGTATCAACTACCTGGATTACCAGAGTAACCACCCAGGACATATGAAGAGAAACATTTTTAAAGGACAGTCGATAAGAGCAGCTAGGATGTATTTGGACTTGGATAGCTTTTTGATGGAAGTAAATAATATCATGGGCATATTTAAAGAAAGAGGGTACCCCCAATATTATTTAATGACAATAGTCCAAGAGGGTACCCCCAATATTATTTAATGACAATAGTCCAAGAAGTAAAATCGGGATGGGGTAATAAATACAACCCCCTCTTAAACAACAACAGTTCGGCTACACATAATAAAGTATCCAAAAGCAAATTAAACTTCCAAAGCAGTATGAGCAGTATAGTACTGCCCTATGGTACGTGAAGTCAGGAAGTGAAACAAATACTAACAAAAAATTGGATATTCTTTAAAAGTAATCCTGATATTATTGAACACATTGGACAAGTTCCCAGTTTTGTTCATAAGACAGGTAAAATTTTTAAATGGTTATTTGAACATGAGTTATCATACCACCAGGTACCAGAGAAAGGGACAACAAAATGTGGGGCATGTTGACCATGCCCATTTATTATGGAGACCCAGACTGTTGCTTTGGAACATGTACCTTTCAAAATTATGTTGAAAAAGGGCAATTACGGTACCAGGGGTATTGTTTATTTGGCCTTGTGTTTCACATGTGGTTATTTCTATACAGGGAAAACAGAACGTAGCCTTAGGAAGCATATTTATGAACATCTGTATGCTATTAATATTGTTCTGATGAAGTCTCTTATAGCTTGAGATGAAAGCACTTAACCTTTCATATGTGTTATGTTAATAAATAGTTTTACTTGCCTTTGGATTTTCTGGATATTATTGGCATTTGTATTGTATGTAGCACAGTTGTGTGGGGTCAGTTACTTGCAAAGGATGGCTATTTATGTTTTTTGATAAATTAATGTATGAAAGAAATTGTTCACCACTAAGGAGGTAAAATGCTGGGCTATTGTACAAAGGATAATTGTAAGAGGTGCCAGTATTTACCTGCAGATAGTAATCATAAATTTGGGGGTTGTCCATATGTAATGCAGACCTGGAAGCCTGCTATGTGGATAGCTCATCAGATTAGGAGCCAGCCTTATAGACTGAATTTGCACAGTTGGGTAACTTGGCAGTCTATGCATAATACAGAGATGTTCTTCATCTCACATTGCTGCAGTCATAACCTGTGGGTAGTCCGCTGTCCTCGGTCGGCCCGAATACCAAAGTGTTAGGCTGGCGTCGGTCATGGTCGCTCAGATCTGACGTCAGTACGCCGTGGTACTAAAGCGCATGACCGACGCCATATCCTCAGTCTTTCTTGCCGCATGGTCCGAAGCAGAAGCAGCGTTTTGCAAGTGCCGTTCGGCGTCCTGAAATTTTCGTATTCTGAGTTTCAGACCGAAGACCAAGTTGGGCTAAGCACCCGTTAGAATATTTTTGTTTTTCTTGCCTCAGTTAATTCCGGATGTCAGAAAAAGTGAATAATTGTATTTCTTGTGGGAAACAGATACCTCATAGGGATTACCACTCTCTTTGTATTCCTTGCTTGGGGCCTGAGCACGACGTAGTCGGGTGTCGCTTTTGTGCTAGATTTAATAAGCGCACCATTAAACGCAGGTTAGATTGTGCTAGGCTTGTCTTCGGTAAGCGGTGTAATTACAATATGCCGTCGGATCCTCCGACGTCCGCTACCGCTAAGAAACGCAAGGAAAAATCGTTAAAGTCCAAGCAGGATGAGTCGTCTGTTACGGACGCCGGTTCTTTAGAAACTACGGTGGAATCTGTGGATCCAGCCGAGGTTTCAGCTGAGTCTCAGGGGGAGCCTTTAGTTTTGCAGGATGTGGCCTCTCAGGAGTCGGGTCAGGCTGAGGGGGCCTCTCAGGTTTCTGTAGTCCCTCCTTTGCATAAGGTGGTTAGGCCTTCTACTTCTGTCTCTAAGGTACCTTCCAAGGTCAGGCCTGGTTTGTCTTCCTCTGGCATCAGCCCTAGTTCTGCAGGTTCTGTACCTAAAAAGCATATGCTGAAAATGGCAGAAGATTTAATTACCTTAATCAGGGGTTCCTTGCCTCCTCCAGATAAGAGGCCTAGGGTGGAGCCAGAGGTGGAAGGATTGGAGCATTCTTCAGATTACTCGGAGTCTTCGGCTGAAGACATTCAGGATTTTCCTCCTTATTCTGATTCAGATGCAGAGGATTCTAGTCCTTCTGCTTCCCCCCCAGAGGATTTTTCTTTTTCTGAAACCCTGCATTCCATGAGAGAGCATTTTAAGTGGGAAGGTCAGGATTTCTCAGATTCTAGAAAGAGACTTAGGGAATTTTGGTTTTTACCACTGCATAGGCCCTTGGCTATACCCCCTGTTTTGGATGTTGTTCAGGATGTTTTCTCTGAAGCTTCCCTTAATCCTGATTCTTTGCCTCCTGCCCCGGTCAAGCCAGACAGGTATTACAGAGTGCCTGAGGCTCATAAATATTTGTATAAAAGCCCGAGAGCTGACCCAGAAACTATTAGCCAGGGACCTAAGGGTGTCAGGGCTTCTGTTGTAAAGAATCCAGTTCCTATGGATAAAGATTCTAGAGCTTTGGATAGGTGGGGAAAAAAAGTGTATACCTCTTCCACTCTAGCAATGAGGGCTTTGAATTGCCAGTTTCATATGCTGAAGTACCAGAACTTTCTCCTAAGTCAGTTGAAATCTAAAGTAGATGCTTTGGCAGAGGGCATTGAGTGTAAGGAATTGCAGGATTTAGTTCATGCCTCTGATCAGGTGGGTAAGCATTCTTTGCAGTGTGGTTTTGATGCTCTTCAGGCCTCTTCCAGGGTGGCTGCCACTGGATCAGTTATTCGTAGGCACGCCTGGCTTAAGGATCAGAATTTGTCAGAGCATGTTAAAGCTCATATTTTGGATGCTCCTCTTCAATCTGAAGTTCTGTTTGGTTCTCCTGTGGAGTCAGTTTTGAAGAAAATGGAAGACAAAGCTAAGTCTATGCAAACAGTTAAGGACTTTTTACAGGTGCAGCCCCCTAAGTTTAGCAGAAATTGGCCTACTAAGGGATGGGCTTATCCTTCTTCTGATTTACAGTCTAGGGGGCAGATCTAGATGTGGTAGGGGCAGAGCTCATGCTCAAGGTTCTTTCCGGCCTAGGACGTGGAGTTCCCCTGCACAATCTTCAGGTGAGGGCAGGGGTCAGCCTTTTCGTAAACAGACCCAATGACCTGTATCTCCAGCTGCCAGATCCCTCCTGTCTGGCAGCTCCTCTGGGAGGAAAGTTGGCACATTTCAGGAAAAATTGGCTTTTAGTCACTCAGGACAAATGGGTGTTGGACATTATAGATTGAGGCTACAAGTTTTATTTTCACACCTTGCCTCCTTTCAAAGGCATGCCAGACGTTCCTTCTCAGCAAAAGGTGGAGGCTCACAAACAGATTTCTTTACTTCTCAAAATGGGGGCTATCCACGGGGTCCCTCCGTCAGAAGTAGGCCTAGGATTTTATTCTCGCCTGTTTCTTGTACCAAAGAAAGGAAACACTTGGAGGCCAATTCTGGATTTGTCTATTCTCAACACATACCTGGACATTCCAAAATTCAAGATGTTAACTTTGCAACAACTTCTGCCTCTATTAGGCAAAGATCACTGGATGGTAACTTTGGATCTCAAAGAGGCTTATCTTCACATTCCTATCAGGCCCAGCTGCAGGAGGTTCCTGCGTTTTCGGGCTGGGACTTTACATTATCAGTTCTCTGCATTGCCCTTTGGCTTATCTACTGCACCCAGGGTGTTCGCAAAGGTCCTGGCACCGGTGATAGCCTTCTTAAGGTTAAGGGGAATACAAATCTATCCTTATTTAGATGATTGCTTGATTCTGGCTCAAGACAAAGTCAAGTTACTTCACCATCTACAGTTTGTTATGGCAGTGTTAAGGTGCCTAGGGTATTCTGTGAACGTAACAAAGTCCAGTCTAGTACCCTCTCAGGACATGTGCTTTCTGGGTGTGAGACTGAATACAGCTTCTCAGATGGCATTTTTGACCCCGGACAAACAAAGAAATCTTACCCTTTACTTCCAACAATTGTCTCTACGGTCCAGGCTGACTGCAAGGACAGTCCTTCAAGCCTTGGGGTTCATGGCATCTTGTATTCTGGTGCTTCCCAATGCCAAACTGCATATGAGGAAGCTACAATGGTATCTCAAAAGCGTATGGACTCAACACTGCCACGATTTGGACACTGTCATTCAGATGATACCTTGCATCCAAAGGGAATTTTTGTGGTGGGCTCAGGAATGTCACCTAAACAATGGACTCTCTGTGACCCGACCAGAGGCGAGTCAGATCTTAATGACAGATGCCTCAGACATGGCCTGGGGAGCACACTTCAATGGAAAATGGGTTCAAGACACGTGGCCTGCCAGACTACAACATTTGCATATCAACATGAAGGAGATGTTAGCAGTCCAATTTGCATTGATGGCTTTCAAGGATTTACTTCACCCAGGACAAGTGTTGATTCAGACAGACAACACAACAGTCATGTAGTACATCAACAAGCAGGGGGGTACCCATTCGTACCCTCTTTGCAGACAAGCTATGATTTTGTGGGAGACTGCTCTCAGTTTGCACCTCACCCTTCAGGCAAGGTTTCTGCCAGGAGCACAGAACTCCTTAGCAGATGTTTTGAGCAGACAGATGGTGGATCCCCACGAGTGGAAATTGGATCCTCATGTCTTTCAACAGTTGACGGTGGCATGGGGGACTCCAGACATAGATCTGTTCGCTTCTCCACTGAATTACCAACTGCCAAAGTTTTGCACAAAGCTGTTTCACCCAAAAGCTTGGAAAGTGGATGCTCTATCATTCAGTTGGAACAACCTTCACGTTTATGCCTTTCCCCCTCTGCCTCTCCTTCCCAAGGTGCTCCTAAAGGTCAGGCAGGACAAGCCTTGCATGATTCTGATAGCTCCAGATTGGCCACGGCAGCACTGGTACCCTCTGCTGAGGACTTTAGTACAGGAACCTCCCTGGCCTTTGCCATTAATTCCACACCTTTTGTCCCACCCAAGCAATCACTTTCGCAATCTCAGGATTCAGTCCCTGCATCTGACAGCCTGGCGTATCCTGTTTTAGACCCTGGGGGGGTCGCAGCTTCCTCAACAAGTTTTGAATGTCATTTTGGAGGCCAGACGGCCTAGTACAAGGAAAGTTTATGCTGATAAATGGAGGAGATTTTTCTTTGGAGCAAAACAAAGAGCTTTGATGTTTCAGTGCCTAATTTGAGTGTTTCACTTCAGTATCTTACAGAATTATTAGACAAGGGTTTGTCTTTCTCCTCTGTAAAGGTTCATGCTGCAGCCATTTCTGCTCACTATGACTGTGACCCATCATTATTCTCTCACCCTTTGTTCAAGCAATTTCTTAGAGGGGCAAAGAACATAAGACCCCCACGTAGAGCTCCTACTCCTTCCTGGGATCTCAATTTTGTGTTGGAAAAGCTCACTTTACCTCCTTTTGAACCTGCAGCTACTTTAGAGTTGAAGTTTTTGTCTTGGAAGACTGCTTTTTTGTTGGCCATTATGTCTGCTAGAAGGGTATCTGAATTACAGGCTCTAATGGCAGTTGAACCATTCCTGATATTTCATAAGGATAGGGTCTCACTACGTACTAATCCTACTTTTATGCCTAAAGTTGTTTCTAATGTGGCTTTAAACCAATCTATTCATCTGCCTACATTTTATAATGATCCCCAAAATAAGGGGGAGAAAATTTTGCATTCTTTGGACATTCACAGGCAGTTACGTTATTATTTGAGCAGAACTAAAGGGTTCAGGCAGTCCCAACAGTTATTCATTTCTTTTGCCTTGGGGTCTCAAGGAAAACCTGTTTCAAAACAAACTATTTCTAAGTGGATTGGGCATTGCATTGCTTTCTGTTATTTTCATCATGGTAAGGAGGTTCCGGCTGGAATCAGACCTCATTCCACTAGGGCTACTGCCACTTCTACTGCTTTTTTAAGGGGAGTAGCTACTAAGGATATTTTGGAGGCAGCTACCTGGAGTTCAGTACACACTTTTTCTAAACATTACCATCTTCCACTTTATTCCAAATCTAGGGCTGGGTTTGCCACTGCAGTTTTACAGGGCATGTTAGCAGCTCCTAATGCTATTTGATTTTACCAACCTCCCTTTACCTTTGCTTTGGGATTCTACCCACAGGTTATGACTGCAGCAGTGTGAGATGAAGAACATAGTACAGTTTTGTACCTACCATAAATGTAGATGTTCGAAGATCCACATTGCTGCAGTCTAATTTACCCTCCCTCCTTCCCCTCTGTAGTTTGGGGGTGGCTGTGTGATTTGTGGTGTATCTGTTGTTGCTATTTTGGTGATTGGGTATTTTTTTTTCTATTTTTGGCTATGGCCTTTCTTTTTAAGGCCTTCTGACATCTGGGGCAAGAAAGACTGAGGATATGGCGTCGGTCATGCGCTTTAGTACCACGGCGTACTGACGTCAGATCTGAGCGACCATGACTGACACCAGCCTAACACTTTGGTATTCGGGCCGACAGAGGACAGCGGACTACCCACAGGTTATGACTGCAGCAATGTGGATCTTCGAACATCTACATTTATGGTAGGTACAAAACTGTACTTTTTTTTAATTACCTTATCAACCTTAGTGAGACTGTATGTAGCCTTTCAATGGAAAAAAATGCCAAATTGCTTTCCAGGAGAGGTTTATGTAAATTCATCAGATACGATGCCAGAAAGATTACTGATTGCGTGACTTGTTGTTCTTGTAAACAAAATTCTGTACTGCTAAAGTTCATGGGATTATGTTTGAAGGGTTGTGGTAAAGTATGTTATATGTCATTTCTACTTCTAGTTAGTGAGTAAGCAATGCTAGAATAAAGTGACCTGTGTTATTTTTTTCTTGTAGTTGTACAGCTTGTTGCTTTGTTGTAATAGTTGTACTGTTGCATTGTTTTAGTTTTTCAATAAAAATTAATTCTATTTTATAGATTTTTAGCTGCAGATGAGCAATCTGGGCATAGTATGTTAGAGTAGTCCCCTTCTGTACACATTATATAAATTTAAGATTAAGCTGATGGAATAACATTAGTAGGCACTGAAACCTGCCTGACAGTTACAGCTAAATTCAGTTCAGCTGTATCATTTAAAAATAAGCTGACAGGCAAACATAGTCACGCTTTTTTTGGAGATAAACATTATGTTTGTCACTTGCCTCCTTTAGGGTTTGTGGGTGTTTAAGTACAGTCTACAGTGTGACTGGGAGGACAGAGAGAGAGAATTACATAGATTATCAAAACTGAATTCCAGATCTGGAGAAGTCACCATAATAGTTCTTTTCTACTGTTACTCAGCAGTTGTTTAGCAGATTATGGTTAAGTGTACAGTATTTTGTACAGTGATGCATTCATCTACATTGACAAATGTGTATTCCATGTATAGATCTGCTCATTGCTTGGCAAGAAACTTGACTTTGCGGTGGAAACATTTATATTTCCCCTAGGACAAATAGAAGAAACTTGAGTCTTCAGCTCAGGTTCCCAAGTGTGCTCCAAAAGTTTTTCTTCTTGCAATTCAGTAGCATTCTTTTTGTCTGCAATGTTCCCTTAATACAGATTGAAGTATACAGGCTTCTGAGCTCAAGTACCATTGAAGAGGAGTATTTGGCAATGGGATTACTAAGTTGTTTGCCATGTTCTTTAATGTGATGAATTCTTAATAATTTAAATAATGGTAGCTAACATCACATATGCTTCCAGTGCTGGCTGAAGCTTTCCAAAGAAGTGGAATATGGTACTCTTTTTGCACTTGCTAAACATTTGAATGATTATTTTTTTAAGGGTATTTGTGCAGACTATTATGAAGATTCAGTAAACTCTGTGTAGGCTTAGCACAAAGCCTACATGGCGTTTGTGTTTACTTGGTGAGCAGCAGTGCTAATTATATATGTATACCGCACACCTCATTTAAATGTAAACAAGCATGGTTTTGTGGCCAGCAACATTGTTGCCAGCCAGGAAACTGTGTATAGCAACATGGACAGCAGCAGTCATGTAAACCTGTTTACCTACTCATAAACTAGGTCTATGGAATTGAGCAAAATGCCACAATGATTAACAGGGTTATTTATAAAGCAATGTATATAGTTCCAAAACACTACATGAAAGTGTGTACAGTGCAGAATACTGTGGAAACCTGTGTCAGGCATACCGAATCAAAGTTGTGTAAATGATCAGTAAGGGTATATAGACTGCATTATAAATAAATAGTCAGGGGAAGTGTGTATATTAAAAATAGATGAATTGTAGGAATGAACACAGGGGAAGATGACAGCTGATACTTGGTAATGTACAGCAGATGAGGGCATGTTATTGATGACATTTGTAGCATATTGACATGGTACAGTGCAAACTATACAGTTATTGTATATTATGTCACTGTCACACAAGGTGACATATCAGTGGAGAAGGTAATTTGTGATATAAGCATCCTGACATGAACAATGAACAGGACAGGACATATATCAGGGATGGGATATACAATAGGGATTAGGTGCATATTGTGAAGCTGTGCAAAATGAGTTGCTTGAATATGAATTTAATGTCAGCATAGGTGTGAACTAAATGGGACACATAGTAACAGGCCCATGGGCAGCAGTAGACAGAAGCTTGCACAATTAGGAACAGTATCAGAATAATACCACCAGTAATCCCATGTCTTCCACATAACATATGTGATTGTGAGTGATTATAGATGGTTCTACAAGAATACATTTGTACAAATATGATTTTTCAGCAATCTCTGAGGGGATTCAAGCACACCTCCCTCAAAATGTAACATCTGCTGGAGGTGCTTGGAGGGACACTGTTACATCTGTATTAGGAACAGCAAGCAATCCTGGCTAGTTGATGGGTGTGCATACTACTTTGTCTATTCATATAGGTGTTTTGCCCATATTGTAATTATCTTGTGTATTTGCATTCATAATGGAACTAATGCCCCCATGAGTTTCCTTCATCTTCCATGCCCCCATGGCTGTAGCATCAATCCTTTGTGTGTGTTGATGCTGTATGCATTATACCAATACCACACTTGGATTTAGTGATTGTCCACAATTTGCAGTCCTCCACAAAACTGGCTGGAGAAAGGATGTGTAAGTCAGTTTTGATTTCTGACAAGTAATGGATTGGAAAGGGCATACCACAGAGCCCTGAAGTATGGACCTGGTCATTGGACTCTAGAAAGAGGTGACCACACATTGCAACATATGTGTCTGCCATGTATGTGTTCCAATTGTCTACCCACTTGGTGATGTAGGTGTGTATGGACACATGTGACAGTTTCTCTGTAATACCTGACTGTTGATTTGTGTCAAATGCCTTGCCCACATCATGTTACACAGGATGCTAGTGGTGCAATCATGCATGACCTTGGTAGCCTTCTTGAAGACAGTGAACAGATGTAACAGACATGATGTAGCCTGAACAAGAGAATTGTGAGTTAAGTACACAGTCAGGATATTGCCTGTGTCCTTTTATAGAATGTCCGTAATGACTCCTTGGCCTGTATCACAGATAAGGCGAGTCAGGATGTGTCTGTAACTCCATGCATCAGGTGATGGGTCCCCCTGAGTCAGAAGGATGCACACCCTTCTATGGGAACATAGGCTATATGGAGGCTGTGTTGACATACAGATCATACTGTCTGTGGTAGGTCAGGTTTTAAGTTGCACTATAGACATGTTGATGTTGACCCATTGCTTTACTTTTATTAGTTGTAGAGAGTGTACAGACGTGCTGCCTGTTGAGAATAAAAACTCAGTAATGTTTGCATGTATAATTTGGCTGATGGCCAGGGGAGACAGAGTGGTGACATGTGAGACAAATTGTCAGTAAACAGATTGTCTGTGTCCTCTGGGTGTGTATGTCTGCTGACATCCACACATGTCTTGCTTAGTTGTGTATTTCACTTAAAATTTAATATGTATTGGAATAAATGTTTTTTGACAAGACCTCCATACAGCCTTGGTCATTCATCACGTTTCTCACACGGTTGCTATGCACATGGTCGTACAACTGTACCAATGTTGCATACTTATTTCACTTGCACAAATATGTCTATATGTGTTTCATGAGCAAGCTGTGTTTGAGTGGCTTGATGTCACATCAGGACACATTAGCAATCAGTTGTTTATGGCTCATGCAGAACATTTCCTGACACAAATGCTGATAATAACACAATAGTGCTGCTGATCACCACACTAATCCTTGGTTTTAGCAATACAACCACACATACAATGAATTCCACAAGGTTGCAATTGCATCAACACATGATACATTGTTTGTGAATATCACAGTATAACAACCGTGTCTATGAGACAAGACTTATGTGACCATGTAATCAATATGAATTGATACTGATGTCAGTCACAGAGCATTTAATGATGGTGTGTAGACACATGCACACCTATGCCATACTCCAAGTATCACTGTGATGGCAGAATGTGAACTGTGCAAAATGTTGATCTTCTCCACTACAAAAACACATGTCCTAATATAACAATAGTATACATAACAGTGTATCATACCATGTCAACAGTTCTCAGGAGGCATGGTATTGCAGTTGTTATAGAAGGAGCATGTACTGCAATGGCATAAATTGCCACAAATACATTAGCTCACAATATAGATTGTAAGATCATGTACATCCACACCTCAATATGCACATGTCAAAGAAGGCAACATTGACATGTCAACCATTCATAGGGTCATAGAACATTATTAGGCTAACACCCAGCATTGCATGAAATCCTAGCCGTTGTTATACCCTGTAAGAAAAATCCCTATATCTATGTTATGGAAAACAGTAAGCCTACTGTGCATATGTTTATTCTTGTTGATTGCATTACATCCTGCCACTATCCATATGGGCCATGTGCATCACACCATGACAGAATTAGCAACCACGCACACAGTGGTCTTGAGATGGCTTGCAGAGGCTCATGTAAGGTCTCTGCTTAATGATGTGTATATGCATATTTGACATGAGGACAACCTGCACTCCTCTGCAGGAAGGATGTCATGTAATCAGTGGAAAAAGGAGGATGGTGGATGCATGGGGCTACATGAATGGTTTTCCAAGTGGTAGTTCAATGAAGAAAAATTCCAAAGATCGTACAATAGCCATAATGTACCACAGATCTCACACACACACACACACACACACACACACACACACACACACACACACACACACACACACACACACACACACACACCAGTAAACTGGACCTGATTTGAATGTTACACCTGCGTAGGTATAGAATATGAATGCCATGCAATTTCACAGTAGCAACACCACATATGCCTGATAGAAACCCTGTCACATTGTACTTTATAGAGTATGATAGCATCATTGTATGCTGAGTAGAACATGTTGGGAGGAGTGTAGGACATAAATGCGGAGTCACATCCCTGTGTAAAATTGCCTCAAAAGTGATAGGTGTATGTACCAACATGCAAGTCACCTGCTGTCAGATTTATAACCCCTGTATGTGCTGGTAAAATAGTTTGCAAATACAATAGTTAATGTTACTGCCACAGCACAGGTGTGTCTTGAATACTGTCAGAGTCCATTTTATACAGGAGGACATCATCATTGAATTCTAGAATGAGATGTTTGGAGTAGGGTTTTATATACTTGTGGAGTTGCATATCATTCTAAAATTGTCACCATAGTGAGTGTTGACTGCACACACAGTTGAATGTAGTGAGAATAGAACCCTACCTATTTCCAAAGCACAGTACTTAACACAAGTGCCACAGCAAAAGTCTGGCTTTTACAGTGACCGATAGCCCTTTATAGCTGATGACATCAGCAGTGTCTGGTGAGAACAAAATGATAATAGCAATGTCTGACATGCTGGTTTAAAATGTTCTCTTGAATGTCAACCAAGTGAATACACACATAGACATACCAATTGACTGCAGTGAGAATAGAACTTCTACCTACCTATTTACAAAGCACAGTACTTAACACCAGCATCATGGAACAAGTTTGACTTTTACAATGCTGCAGGACAGTTCATAGTGGATGACATCACCAGTAGATGTTTGTGAGGTGTGAGGCCTGCATTAAATGGATGTGTAATCATGTACAACTTTCAAAATATTGGTACTCCTTCGGGTTGTATTGATGACCAAAGGATGCACAGTTATGCTCTTTTGACTAGACAAATGCACACAAACACAGCAGTTGACTTCAGTGAAATTTGAATCCCTACCCAAGTGCACTGACTAGAGAACTCAGTATTTAATGCAAGACCCATGGCACAAGTCTGACTTTTATAATGCTGCAGGGCAATTTATTGTGGATGACATCAGCACTGGATGTTTGAAAGAAGATTTTGGGAGGCCTGAATGAAATTGATGCATAGTTAAGTGGTGAGCAAGCACGGGCCTCTGCTTCACTGATAAAATTATGAGACTTGTATTGGTTTGCTTTCCTATGCGCAAGCACATTAAGCAGAGAGGCACAGAAGTCAGTAGTGTGGATAATACTGTGTATGAAACACACCTCCTGCCTAAGTGACTCTGTGGCAGCAGGTATAAATGCATTGACAGATTATTTTTCAGCTCAAATGATACAGGGTTAAAATATAGGTGTAGCTAATATTTTTAATTATGTATTTATAATGCAATGATATAATTCTTTATTCTATATTCACTGTGTGTTACCTTAGCTCAGTATGTTTAAGCAGCATTGTGCAGAGCTCACTACACTACTGAAGAGCCTTTCACAACCACTCAGCATTGGTGTGCAATGCCAACCTCATTGCAAACACAGAGGGCAAAAAGTGAAGGGCTTCATTGTTTTTTTCTCTTGTGTATGTGGTGTGTGTGATTCTATTTTTTGACCATATTAAAGGTGTTAAAATGGGATAGTTAAGAAAGTGGTGAAATGGGGGCAAGCAGGGGGAAAAACAAAGGGAAAGAAATACAGGAATGTGCAGGAGGGAGGTAGAAAAGAACCATAGCTGTCCACTTCTTCAACAGTGTAAAATGAAAATATGTACAGAATATTAGCTGAATTGTGACTGCCACCTCAACAAAGAGGGGTGACAACAAGGCATTCATCATGTTTAGCAAATTGGACTGAATCAAGTGTGTTGAGAAGACACGTGTGAATTGGAGAGCTAAGTTTGGGATGATATTTTTGTGGGACAGGTCCTCTTTTTTTTTTTTGGTAAGAGAGGAATGTTGGGTAAGGGACATAGGTTTTTCTGTGTCAGGTAAGTGGTGTAGGTAAGGAACTGGATGCAATAAAAACAGGACAAACAAGATATAACATAGGGACAGTGAAGGACACTACAGGTCAGAGGACACCATGGTTGAGGTTAGGAAGGGGACAATGGATGTTCATACCCATTAAACATGGGGACAGTGAAAATCTAATCCTCACCCACATAACTGTCATTACTGTTCCCTTACTCTGTTGGAGTGCTTGATGTCATCTCCTACAGACCATAAAAGAGATCATCGTCTCCATCCAGCATAGGCATACACCAGTCGTGCTGTGCATGACCCTATGCACCAAGCATGGCACATTCCTGGTGGGTAATAAAATCCACACCTCCACCTTTACTTCCAGAGGGTACCACAGCACCAGCTGCCAGGGTAGTGCTACCTGATGTGGAGGGCCTGGGTAGTGCATGGGCAGTGGAGACAATACTGCCAGGTTGGGTCTCAAATTTGCTGGGCATTGGTGACAGAGCAAGTGGAGTGGGGGGCAGGCTAAGCCATGGGGGTTGGCATACCTCCTTCTGCTGTAAAGCATTTTGTAATTTGTCAGAGATGGACCACAGGAAAACATTTTGATGACGCACAGAAAAATAAATAAAAATGAGAGATAAGGGTTGGGGTAAGAGAGAAAAAAAGAGATAATTAGTACCTTCATATGTGGCATACAATGCATTATCACAATAATAGCATCATAGGACCATAGATGATTACTAGGCTATCGATCTGGAGGTCATTTTAAGCCTACCAAAAATAAATCCTAAGGCAGCCAAGATGAAAGCAGGAAACACACCAGCAAAGGTTCCACTGTTTAATAAGACCAGATTTCAAAAAAACGTTGTTGAAAAGCACAGATTAATGCTCTTAGCAAACAAATTGCGTTTTCGTCTTTACCAGCAATGACTTCATTGCTGGTAAAGACGAAAACGCAATTTGTTTGCTAAGAGCGTTAATCTGTGCTTTTCAACAACGTTTTTTTGAAATCTGGTCTTATTAAACAGTGGAACCTTTGCTGGTGTGTTTCCTGCTTTCATATTGGCTGCCTTAGGATTTATTTTTGGTTCGTTTTGATTGTCTCCGTTTTTTTACTCATTTTAAGCCTAGCCATTTCAACCCAATTTAATATCATAGGGGTACTAGTCAAATACCCATGATTGCATTTAGTGATGACTGCCCATGTCTAGGAGGGTTGTGGGTGCTATGCCTAGTAAGAATGTTTAGTGCCCCATCCACTCATCCAGGTTCCTCTTGAATAGTGTTGTAGATGTACCCTGTTTCACATAAAATGGTAGCCTGTTTCAAAGATGTGACAATTGCTGGGAGATAAATATATCCCTCCAATATGTCCTATTTAAGTTGCAGTCCATATTTATGTCCCTGAAACAGGTGGCACTAGACACATTTGATTTACAGATTGCAGTAAGTTCATTAGCTTTAGCTCTGGGGTTGCTCTGTAGGCCAGGCATAAGTCTGCCCTAGGATGACTATATGATACAGAGTATAGTGACAGGGACTTTAGTCTGTCCGTGTAAGGCACATGCTAGAGGTCCTTGATCATCTTTGTTAGAAACCCCTGAGATTTCTCTAATTGCTTTAGGTGCTTAATATGGTACACACCGAATGAGGTGTTATACTCAATTATGGGCCAGATAAGTGCAGAGTATAGGGGGGCTGTAACATCTTTTGCTCTTGAGGAGATGCCTGTACTAATCAAGGGAGCTATGTGGAAAGCTTTCCTTGCACACGTCGACATGTGGTGGTCAAAGTTAGGGTCACAGTCAGTCAGTGATACCAGACCCCTTACCACTTCATAGGTACTTAGGGTACTGTTGTTGTTTTGTTTATGCTGAAGGGAATGATGCTGCATTTCTTTGCATTCAGTTTGAGACCATGACTAATACATTAGTAGTTGGTCTGTGTGAGACCATCCTGGAGTATACTGACATCATCTGAGGATTCAATGATTGCACCTAGTTTGCAGTCGTCTGTAAACTTGGTCAGTCACAACCATTTAGTTTTGACCTGAACTTCTGATAAATATATACCAAACAGTAGGGGGCCCATTACTGACCCCTGTGGCACCCTGCTGGTAACAGATCTGCTGATTGATGTGGAGTCACCCACTTTGATACTGTGTGTCCAGTTTGAGAGCCAGTTGGCAACCCATCTTACAACAAAGGGGTTTACATTCAGTTTACTAAGTTTATTGGTAATTCCTGAATGTGGGATTGTGTTGAAAGCCTTTGCCAAGTCAAAATATGCTGTGTGCACAGATTTACCCTCTTCAGTGGCCTTGGTTACACTTGCAAATAAATCCACCAGATTTAACAGGCAGGATCTGCCTTCATGAAGCTGAATTGGGTAGGATCCAGGGTTTGGAGGTCACCTATGTCTTTATTTATGAGTTCCATAATGATATGTTCCATTGCCTTACAGATGAGGCTGGTCAGGCTTATGAGTCTGCAGTTCCCTGGGTCTATTGCTAGGTCACCTTTGTGGAGGGGAGTAACTGTAGCTGTTCTCCATTCCACAGGAACAAAGCCTGTGGTTAGACTATGATTGACAAGGGTACTTAGTGGTTATGCTAGTTCATGTTTTAGCCTATGTAGAAAACAGCCTGGGATGTCATCTGGTCCTGTAGTGGCCATGTTCTTTGCCTTGGACAGGGCTTTGAGGACCTGTTCTTCAGAATACATAGGTGGGCAGGAAGTTTGGGGAGGATTTGTTGTAAGTTAGGAGGGGATAAGGGAGTGAAATTTTCACCAAACCTATCTCATAGCAGATTTGCTATCTCTGTGGGGTTAGTGTGTGTGATACTCTTGGCCACCAGTTCTGCACATCCTTGGGTCCTACCCTTTAGGTTATGTACATAGTTGTAAAAGGCCTTATGGTTATCCTTGGCAGTACTTGCTAGGTTTCTCTTAAAGGAGCTCTTGGAGGATTTGACAAGTTGTCTTATTTTCCTGTTAAGGCTGAGAAGGGTGCTTTTCCATTGTTGGGTCATTGTCTTTGTTTTCTTAAGACAGCAACTTTTTGTCTTTATTGTAGAGTTTGTTGATGATGGAAGTCCACCATAGCAGCTTGATTTTACTTGGGGCTCTGGCTTTGATTCTGTCTGGTACAGCTGAGTTTATACACTTATGCAAGTGATTCTACAGGGCTTTAGTGTAAACTTTGGCAATCATACCTCTCAACTGTACAGATTTTCGCAGAATGTCCAGATTTATGTTTCATATTTTTGGTTCATTTTTCATAAAATTGTCTTTTTTCTGGGAAATTAGTGACAAACCTTTAAAGATTGAAGTGAGAAAATAATGAAAATTCATGGTAATGCAAAATTTGTTATTCTGTCTACTTTCTAAGTTGATATGAGCAATATTTAAAAATTGCCTCTATTTTTTGGTCTTTGTCCCACTTTTATTTATGGCTTTGCCCTGATTTCTAGCTCTAAGAGGATGAGAGGTATGTTTGGCATAGTTACCATTTTCAGCTTGAAGCAGTGCTTGGAATGCATTTATACCTTCACCTAGGAGAGTATAGTTTGCCTTGGTGACGTTTTTTAGTTTGATTTCACCCTTTGAGTTCTGGTGTTAGTTCAAAGGTAACTGATTCATGGTCAGTTTTAACTAATGAGGTTCCAACAGTTGCAGCAGTGCACCTCTTTGACATTTTTTGAGAGGACCAGATCTAGAATGTTTGTTCCTCTTGAGGGGGTATTGAACAATTTGCTCCAGAGCATTTGAATTCACAAAGTCATGGAACTTTTTTTTTGCTAGCGAGTTTGGTCAAGAGTAGGTTTCGGGTGGCATAATTGAAATCCCTCACAAACAGTGTGTTCTGTAAAATTTGGATTGCCTTCAGTTTGATTAAGTAGGCTTTGTGGATGTTGTGACCCATGGTAGGGGATCTAAAACTGGCTAGAACTTGAATGGTAGTCATACCCACTGGAACCAGGACCTGGAGTAACTCCATGGAGTTGTCTAGTCTAACTAAATGTGAGGTGAAGTTATCTCTAATATAGATTGAAACACTTCCTCCTTTGGTTTGCACATGTTCATTTTGTGGTCTAAAGGTGTGGAAGGCATTGTAGCCTTGCAGGGCTGGGATATTCTCTGAGTCCTTAAATTAGGTTTCTGTGACTGCACAGACGTCTACATGTTCTAGTGATGGAAGTACTTCCAGGGAGTGCAGTTTTTGGTTTAAGCTCCTAGCATTTAGCAGCATGACCCTTATTTTGTTTTGATTGGTTAATGCCATATCAGTAATGTTGTTTTTGAGACCTTGCCTAAAAAAAGCACTATGGGTGAGGCAAGAGCCTTTGCCAGCAGCCAAAAGCCTAAGGGTGCCAGGTGCAAACTGTCTCTGGCAAAGCCGTGAGATTTCTCAGCCATGGCTTCCCAGGCAGACAGGAACTGGACCCTTTGAAATGGCACCAAAAACTAAGCCAGTTATTGAAATCAAGCATTTTTTGTTTATACTGTAACATCATTCTAGGTGAGGGTACTATGCTGCTCAAGGCTAGGGAAATACCTTCCTGGGACACATACTCAGAGAGCTCGAACATGTCTCTCTCCATATAGTCCAGTGAGGTAAGTCTCAGGTCATTCACACAAACATGAACTACGACAGAGTCATAATGGTACTTCTTGCTGAGAGACCTGAGTGTGTGTGTGATTTGGCAAATCTTGGCACCAGACAGGCAGCTGACCATGTCTTTCTCCTTGTCCAACCTATTGAGTGGGACATCTGTAAGTCTTACTATTGAGTCTCCAATGACAAGAAAACTTAGTTTTTGATGTTATTCCTTATGAGCTTGGTGGGTGAGACACTGGTGTTGCTATGTGCCATGGGTGCTGTGAGGCTGTGTTAATTGTAGCAGACTTGTGTTTTTGAGGTCTCTGGTGTTTTGGTAAGTTTTTTGAGAGCACCTCCGAGTATGTTGATTTATGGGTTTGATGCATACTTTGTGTATGAGTAGTGGTACTATGTGAATATGTAGTGGTGGGTGAGTTGACAACCTTCTCCGTGTTACTGTTTTGATTGAGAGAGAGCATGAATTCTAGATTCTTGGTGTAAATTCATCTGTTGCACTCTGTAATACACTGTGTTATTAGTAGAGGGTTGTCTGTGTACATGATGCAATTGTTACTCTGCCTCAAGAGACCCAAGTCAACGCAGTTGACAGGAGAAACAAGGGTAGTCCAAACTGTCCATAGTGCTAGACTGAAGTTTGTTGTCACTAGGGATGACTTTTCAGAAACGATCATGGAGGAGCTTGGCGAATGGGTATTTCTGACTGGGTTTTAAGGGAAAATTTGTTGAAATTAACTGTCCGGCTTTGACACATAGTTGCACAGTAGCACACAATGCTGTCTGACTTGGAAACAAGCAGAAACCTGCTCAGATGCAGGGCCTAAATACCAGAAGCTAAACGTGAAAAAAAAATGTAACAAATTCAAAAGGACCAATGAGGATGCTTATTCCAAGCCCTAGACCAGCTTTCCTGTACCAGTCAGGTGCCAATCAAACACAGTTATCTCACAAAAGTGCAGATAGGCCCCTTCTAATCCGAGATGGCCTGGAAAGTGTGCTCAGAACAAAGAAACCACTACAACCAGTTCCAGAAGCAGCAGGCCTGCATCTGGACTATGCTACAGCTACTACCTACTCCGGTTTCAGTGGGAAACACTAGAGAATATGTAATACAGCAGTAAAATAGCAGTGAGACACTGAATGAATGTTTAAAACAGCAGAAAATCAGCCAGGAGGCTTTGAAGAATGATTTAAACAGTTAACAGATCAGTTAATTAAGTACAGCTTGGTAGGAAAACCAGAGCAGTCAGAACCGATAGCTTTACAACCTGAAAAAATACCATTAAGTACTTATACAGTGGAAACAACAATAAAGCTTGCGAAACAGTGAAAACAGTAATAAAATTCAATTTTACAGGCACAATGTGACAGGCTATTGCAGTATAACAGTGTAGTTTAATGCACAGTAAATAAATACAGTATAAAAGTAGGCAGTAGGCAATTAAAAGTCCAGTAAATGGTATAAATAAGCAAAAAAAAAAAAAAAAGCAGGGAACTTGTGTTTTTTTTTTTTTGGAAGCTCAGAGGCCTCTAGTTGTCTGCTATCTCATCTGAGGGTTGGGGCTGGTAGCCTGTCTCAGTTCAGCTCAGTACAAAGAAGCAGAAACCTGCTCAGATGCAGGGCCTGAATACCAGAAGTTAAAACTTGGAAAAAGAAAAAAAATCAAAATTCAGAAGGATCAATAAAATATTTATCTCTACTTTTACATTTAAGTATACTTCTTAACAACAACAAACTCTAAGTAATGATTTCTAAAAGTAATCCTTGCAATGTGCATACACTGCACATATGCTTGGTCAAATTATACAGATTAAGTTAACAGCAGGGCATTTATTGCTCTTCTATTGAAATTAAATTATGTAATATTTTTAAAGAATGTTACTATATATTTGTTGCCTGTGGTATTTGAACACACAACATCTGACAACAGTATTAGACTTAACTCCTACAGTTGGATTGTGCTACAGGCTGAAGCATGTATGCTTGCTTTTACAGTCAGGATATGCATGCTTAATTTGGTACTACTGTATAGAAGACCAATACTTTAGCTACAATAATAGTTATGTTATATTGCATACATACCCCTTGCTTCCCTCAGTTTCTCTAGATGCTCAGCATGGGCCTCCCTGTTCACCATGATCTCTTGGTTGACTATGGATTAAAAGGAAGCGAACAAGAGAAGATCAGTGAGCACACCAGTCTTGGATATATGCAGCTGCCTATCTAGTTTTAATTCTCTGTTTCATGTATATGATAAATTAATTGTAGATGTTTAGATGTCTGTGCTGAATGTTGCGTGCCTTACAGAAAAACAGTGTGTGTGTGTGTGTGATGACTGCACATAAACTTTGCAGATTATTAACCTTTTAAACTGTGTGCAATAACTATTAAAATATATGTCTATATAACAGACAAGACGTACAATACTGTTTAACTTGCAGGGTTTAATGTCTTTAGGATGTTCATCGTGTTACACTGCTGCAGTCATTACCCTTGGGTTATCCTGCCGTCAGGCGGTTCCGCAGTTGGCCAGAGTTCCAAAGTCTTGGTCCGGCGTTGGTTGCTGTCGCTTCTTCCCTGACGTCAGTGCGCATCCAATGCATCCAATTCCATTTTCTTCAGTCTTTCTTGCCATGCGGTGCCCGAAGCAAAAGCAGTTCGCAAGTGCCGGTCGGCCGACTCCTGAAATTTTAGAAGTCGAATTTCAGATCCGAAGTCTTCAATAAAGCTAAGTACCCCATTGGGGAAACTTTTTTTCTTGCCTCAGACCAATGTCAGAAAAAGTTAATAATTGTATTTCTTGTGGGAAGCAAATACCTCATAAGGACTTCCACTCTTACTGTATTCCATGCCTTAGGCCCTGATCACGACGTCACTAGTTGTCAGTTTTGTGCTAGATTTAACAAACGCACTATAAAACGACGTTTTGATTTTGCTTTGCACTACTTTGGCCGAAGGTTCAATTATACAATGCCGTCGGAACAACCGACGACCGCAATTCATAAAAAACGCAAAGACAAGGATAAAGACAGGCATCCAAGGTCCAAAACCGATGACGAAGCCTCTTCTAGGTCAGTCGCCGGTTCTCAGTGAGGCACTTTTGCAGCCCCTGACACCCGCTACCTCAGAGCCACAGGCCGCCCCCGACTCCCACGTGGAGGCAACTAGGCCTCTGGAAAATCAAGGTATTGGGCCTATGGAAATTAATCCCTCAGATGGGTCCGGAGCCACTGAGCAGGCATCGGCTTCTGAGGGAGTTTTCAGACCTTCACAACTTACCATTAAAGCAACAGCCATGACAAAAACACCATTAAAGACAAAGAAGCAAGTACAGCATTCTCCTGGACAGTCCTTCATGCCTAAGAAACAGATGCTCAAAATGGCCGAAGACCTCATTACTCTAATCAGGGGTTCCCATCCCCCTCCTGAGAAAAGACCTAGGCAGGATACAGACTATGATTCCTCTGATCAGGTTTCCATTTCCTCTGATTCCTCTTCAGACCAGGGATACTCTCTACCACCCTATGAGGACACCCGATGCTGAAGAATCGATCCCTTCAGCCTCTCCTCCTGAGCATTACTCTTTTGGGGAAACTTTGCATACCATGAGGGAGCACTTCCACTGGGAAAGTCAGGATTATTCAGAATCCAAGAAAAGGTTCAGGGACTTCCTTTTATTGCCTCAGCACAGGCCCCTTGCTATTCTGCCTGTGTTAGATATTGTGGATGATGTGTTCTCTGAATTCAGCTTATCTCCTGATTCTTTGCCCCCTGCACCAGCCAAGCCAGATAGGTATTATAGAGGCCCTGACTCTCACAAGTTTCTTTATAAAAACCCTTCAGCTGACCAAGAAACCATTTCCCAGGGTCCCAAAGGTGTTAAGGCTTCCATTGCCAAAAATCCAGTCCCTCTGACAGAGATTCTAGAGCACTGGATAGATGGGGGAAGAAAGTTTACACTTCTGCAACTTTAGCAGTAAGGGCTTTAAATTGCCAGTTTCACATGCTTAAGTACCAAAAATATTTAATGGTTCATTTAAAACAGAAAATGCTTACAAGCTCAGAAGCTCCTGACTATAAAGAAATGCAGGATTTATTGCATGCAGTTGAACAGGTGGGAAAACATACTTTGCAATGTGGTTTTGATTCTTTAGAGGCCTCTTGTAGAGCCATAGTTACAGGTTCTGTGATTTGAAGACATGCTTGGTTAAAAGAACAGAGTTTACTTGATCATGTTAAGGCAAAATTATTGGATGCTCCTTTACAGCATGATACCTTGTTTGGTGTTAAGGCAGAAGAGGTGTTAAAGAAAATGGAGGATAAAGCTAAATCTATATAAACAGTCAAAGATTTCTTGCAGGTAGAGCCACCTCGATTTCGCAGAAATTGGCCTACAAAGAATTGGTCCTTTCCAGTGTCAGACAGGCCACAGAGAGGCAGATACAGACGCCCAAGAGGCAGATCTCAACCCCAAGGCTCTTAAAGACAACGACAGTGGGGTACCTCAACCCCAAAACAAGGTGAGGACAAGCCTCAACCTTACAGGAAACAGTCCCAATGACTTCCCCCTTCGTATGCCAACACTTCCCTTTTGGCAGGCTCCTTAGTGGGGAAACTAGCACTTTTTTCTCAAAATTGCCAAACAATCACCCAAGACAAATGGGTTCTGAATATTGTATCTCAAGGTTACAGGTTCCACTTTCACACTTTACCAAGGCTAAAAGGAATGCCAAACCTGCCACAAAATCAATTGGCAGAGGCTCAAAAACAAATTTCAGCCCTCATGGACATGAGAGCTATTCAAAACATACCACAGCAGGAACAAGGGCAAGGATTTTACTCAAGACTCTTCCTGGTCCCCAGAAAGGACAAAGCCTGGAGACCCATACTAGACCTTTCAATTCTAAATACTTACCTGGATGTTCCAAAATTCAAAATGTTGACACTACAGCAGCTTCTTCCCATGCTGGGCAAGAAGGCTTGGCTTGTTACTTTGGACCTCAAAGAGGCATACCTGCATGTCCCTAGCAGACAAGATTGCAGAAGATACCTCATATTCAAAGCTGGTACAATGCACTACCAATTCTCTGCACTGCCCTTTGGCTTATCTACTGCACCCAGGGTCTTTACAAAGTGCCTGGCACCAGTAATTGCATTTTGCAGACAAAAAGGAATTCAAATATATCCATACCTGGATGACTGCCTCATTCAAGCAGAGAGAAAGGACATTCTTCTAAAGCATCTGGCATTTGTAAAAAGGTTGCTAATTTCTCTAGGGTACACAGTAAATGAAAAGAAGTCAAAACTAGTGCCCTCACAACAGATAATATTCCTGGGTGCCAGCTTAAATACAACGGCCTAGATGGCTTATCTCATGCCAGACAAACAAGGACAACTGACTCAATATTTTCAATTGCTGGCAAAAAAGTCCCATCTCCCTGCAAGAAAAATTCTGCAGGCCCTGGGATTCATGGCATCCTGCATACTACTAATTCCATATGCCAGACTGCATATGAGAAAATTACAGTGGTACCTAAAAAGTGTTTGGACTCAACACTCTCACAGTTTAGAAACAGTAATACCGATAATACTCTGCCTACAACAGGAGTTTCGATGGTGGGCACAGGCATGTAACCTCAACAAGGGTCAGCCTTTCACTCTACCCACAGCCAGGCAGACTCTAACAACAGATGCTTCAGATTATGCCTGGGGAGCACACATGGCAGGAAAATGTATTTAGGGCAAGTGGACCACAGATCAAATGCATCTTCACATCAATCAAAAAGAGATGTTGACTGTTCAAAATGCCCTAACAGCTTTCAAGGATGTTCTGCATCCAGGACAATTATTACTAAAGACAGACAACACCACAGTAATGTGGTACATAAACAAGCAAGGGGGCACCCATTCTTATCCCCTATGCAGGCAAGCCATGACCTTGTGGAACACAGCTCTAACTTATCAAGTTCATCTGCAAGCACAATTCCTGCCAGGAAAGAAAAATACTCTAGCAGACTATCTAAGCAGAAATATCATGGACCCTCACGAATGGAAATTGAATCCACAAATTTTCAGCATGGTAACGCAAATGCCCAGACATAGATCTTTTTGCCTCCCCACTAAATTGCCAACTACAAAAATTCTGCACAAGGACTTACCACCCACAAGCATGGAAAGTGGATGCTCTTTTGTTCAGCTGGAAAAGCCTAAAAGTCTATACCTTCCCACCACTGCCTCTACTTTCAGAGGTGCTCCTAAAAGCCAGACAAGAAAAACCACAGATGATCCTGATTGCTCCAGACTGGCCACACCAGCACTGGTACCCAATCTTAAAGAACTTAGTTCAAGGCCCACCATGGATTTTGCCTCAAATTTCACACCTTCTAACTCAACAAAACAATCAGATCCTGCACAGTCAGCTCAAAACCCTAAACATGGCTGCATGGCAGAGTCATTAGTCAAACAGGCAACACTTCTCTCTAAAGCTGTTATGGATGTCATTTTGGATGCCAGGAGGCCTAGCACCAGGAAATCTTACTCAGAAAAATGGAAGAGATTCTGTGCCTGGAACCAGGCTCAAAACTTTGACCCTCTTGTCCCAAACATTCCTCAGATTTTACAATACTTAACTGAGATGCTGGACAAAGGCCTATCCTTCTCATCAATTAAGATCCACGCCTCTGCCATTTCAGCTCATTACAATACGGATCCTCCTTTATTCTCTCATCCCTTGCTAAAGCAGTACCTCAGAGGGGCTAAAAACATAAGACTGCCCCGGAGAGCACCAACACCAACTTGGGACCTCAATTTTGTTTTGGAAAAACTGACCTTGCCACCTTTTGAGCCAGCTAATACAGCTGATCTAAAATTTTTATCATGGAAAACAGCTCTGCTCCTGGCAGAAACTTCAGCACGAAGAGTCTCAGAGCTACAGGCATTAATGGCAGTGGAACCTTTTATAATATTTCATCAGGACAGGGTTTCTTTAAGGACAAACCCTACCTTTATGCCAAAGGTGGTATCTTGGGTGGCTCTTAACCAAACCATCCATTTGCCAACTTTTTATCCAAACCCCCAGAATAAACGGGAGAAACTTCTGCACTCCTTGGACATACACAGGCAGCTATGCTTCTACTTGGACAAAACAAAAGCTTTCAGGAAAACTGAGCAACTGTTTGTAGCATATGCTGCAGGATCACAGGGCAAGGCTATCTCAAAGCAGACTATTTCCAAATGGATAGGACAGTGTATTTGTTACTGCTACACACAGCATGGAAAAGCAGTCCCTAATAACATTAGGCCACATTCTACCAGAGCAACAGCCACTTCAACAGCCTTTCTCAGAGGAGTGCCAACCAAGGAAATTTTGGAGGCGGCAACTTGGAGTTCAGTGCACACCTTTACCAAGCATTACCACTTGCCTGTTTACTCTAAATCCAGAGCAGGATTTGCCACTGAAGTTCTGCAGGGCCTCATAGCCAATCCTAGCTATTTATAGACCAGCCACCCAATCTTAGCTTTGGGATTCTACCCAAAGGTAATGACTGCAGCAGTGTAACATGATGAACATAGTACAGTTTTGTACCTACAATAAATGTAGATGTTCGAGTGTTCACACTGCTGCAGTCCAGGTTACCTTCCCTCCATCCCCTCTGGCCTAGCTGGACTTATCTATACCTTTCTATCCTATACAACCTTTGTGGTGTATTTGCTTGTAACTAAAGGTATTGTTTTTATTTTTTATATATGTTTTATTAGCAATATGTATTGCCTACCTACTTGGGGGCACCTGACATCTGGGGCAAGAAAAACTGAAGAAAATGGTGTTGGATGCATGTTATATACCCCTGGTGCACTGACGTCATGGAAGAAGCGACAGCAACCAATGCCGGACCAAGACTTTGGAACTCTGGCCGACTGCGGGACCGCCTGACGGCAGGATAACCCAAGGGTAATGACTGCAACAGTGTGAACACTCGAACATCTACATTTATGGTAGGTACAAAACTGTACTTTTCTTTTCAATACAGCATAAATGATGTTCTCCATGATGCAGCTCTAACAGATCTCCCTAGAAATCAGATTATATCTCGCATATACACATTCTTATGAAAGTAGTCTTTTGAGAACTCTCAAAGTCATTACTTTGGTATTTAGGGAGTCTTTTCTGCTCTGTGTGAAAACTGCCTTTGGATACCCCTGCACTTGATGTCATGCAGTCTGTTAATAGTGCTCCTTTGTGTTCTTGTTTCAAGGTGAATTAGGTAACAGTTCTTTCCTCGCACCTGGATCCTTAACTGTAGTCCTTGAAGCATGTTCCAGACACTGAACATTCAGCTTGTCTCAAGCTATACCAGACTTTGTTACATTGCATGAATGAATGCCACTTTATTTATTTGATTTTTTCCTTGCTTCCAGCTAAGAACAGTTTAACCCTTTCATATATGTATGCTAGCAAACAGAAATATGTGCATCTCACTGACTATATTATTCCTACATATATTATAGCAACAGACGTGTATATGCATCTAATTAGCAAATAGATGTGCACATGCATTTATACATGTCTAAACATATCTAACAGTATACTTAAACAACAGTGGGATGTCAGCAGTCCTAAATTCATCCAGCCACTGTTTGAGTGTATTCTGCTTGTGCCTTTTGAGATCATTATAGGGATGTCTACACTGTTTTCCAGTTTGTGCAATGCCAGTTGCACTGTAGACAGTCTTGGCCAGACTTTTCCATGCCTCAGGCTTGTATTGGGAGCCAGTATAGTCCCCTTGCAAGACACTTTGGCTGTGGTGCTTTACAAGGAGTCCAATGAAGTTTCTTGACTCCTCAACACCCCACTTCTACACACTAAATCAGGCAGCTTCCCTTTTACCATCAGACATGTCTGACCAGGGAAAACAGCAGCAATGGTTAACAATGATTTTATTCCTTTTGTTAGAATTTTCAGCTGTCAGCATTTCAAGTGCCAGCATTTTAGTATGTAGCCCACACACACACACACACATGCAAAACATAGCACCATAGCTTACAGTCAGGATCAGGAACAAAGCCACAAAGAAATTAAGCATCCAACAAGTTGACTGATAATGAGATTCAGGAAGATAATCTCTGACTAGTTCAGTGCAACTCCCAAGTCTGCACCAATGAGCCTGCAAGGCAAGTATGTTTACCACTTTCTCTCCATATCTCCTGATAAATTGTGCAGTGTTTTTACTTTGTCTTCTGTGAATAGGCACTTTTGCTTGTTTTATCTAAGTCACACTCCTTTAGGACTCTCAGAATTAGTTCAGTTTACTTAGCATCTCTTCACCAGACACGCATCTTATTGCCCTTATGTGAACACTTGAGAAATTTAATAATCTGTAATATTGTTCCATGTGTTTTACTTCCAGGATGCATACTATATGTTAAGGCCCACAGGTTACTTTTCCTTCACAGACCTTTTGGTATTAAATTGTTTACATATTAGTTATCATTTATTAACCACTTCTGTCCAGTTCATAATTTCCCAGTTATGATACTATGATTGGTGTTACATGTGAGGCTCCCACTAAAGGATTTATATTGCTGAATTATCACCTCTCTTTACCCAAGTAATTCAGTTCATTGTTTGTCAAGCAAGGTTAGAAAATCATACTGTGTCTTATTACAACCAATTTTTCTGAGTTTCTCTGATTTCAAATACACACATTTCTTTTCTGTACTGCAGTTTAATTAGGGCACCGTTAGTTTCTCCTGTCTTGTACATTTTCAACACACACACACAACACACTCTAGGAATAATTTTAAATGACACACATTTCTCAAAAAGAAAAAAAAATGTTGTTAAAATATACTACCAGCTCAGTCTTGTTACAGTTTAGTAATCATCCATTCTGTTCATTAATTTGGATAATAGCCCAAGTATTACTCACAGAAGTCCCTGGAGGCACCATACATATATTCATTTTGCAAGCAACAACATTTAGATAAAAAACAACCTGGAAAATTCACTAACAGCAAAGTATATTGTTTAAGCAACTAAACTAATGTACATAAATTGGTAGAGTGTTAATTCTGTGAAAACTCACAAAACAAAATGTGATTGTTTAACTACAGAAGAAGTCAGGGACCATGTCCAAAAATATATTGAACAAAAGTTTAGTGGGCAGAGCAATACACAACAGTCCCACATCAACTCAAAACACTATTCTTGCTGTATAGTTACAGAAGTTAATGGGTTGTTTGAAACAGTCCTCGGTATTTTCTATTTCTATATCAAGTACTGTTTCTAAACCAGTTAGGTAGCAGCAGCCTGAATGAACAGCTCTGACAAGTTGACTTTGAAACATGTCTTAAAACGTATTTACTGAAGAATTCTGAACAAAACAGAAATTGTCATGGTGGGGGAGGAGCAAAGTCTCAAAATTGGAGACAATTTTTTAAGTACTATTTGTGACGCCTGTGCCCTGGCCCAGCAATCAAGGAGCCTCACTCCTCACCACTGACACCAGGGAGGTTGTCTCCTAGATGAAGAAAGGCTAACTAATACGTACAGTAAAGTACAATTTCCCTTAAGTGCACTCAGAGATCACAGTCAGTCTGGGGCTGGTTGCTCCCTTGCTCACCAGGTCCTCAATAAGACTCCCTATAGGGTCCAGGTCTCAGCCTAGCTGGGCAAGCTAAAACCTCCAGTACCCTCTCTGTCCAACCAGTGCTTCGTGTCCCTGCCCCAGTAGCTGACACAACACACACACACTTTGAGAAGAGGTTATACAACCACATAGACCCTCCTGGGAAAAGGCTGGCACAGGTTCTCCAGCTGTTCCCCTATTACCCAGACCATAATGTAGTAATTCCTGCCCCCACCCAGCTAATAATTATCAGCTACAAAAAGGCCCTTAAAGGGTGTCCAATTATTACTGTGCAATATTATAATCCATTAGTAATGTGACTATTCAGTCTAAGGCTTATTTTAGAGTGGCCTATTACAATAATCTCTATAAATATGCAATGTACTCTAAAGCCTACGTCTCTATACAGACCAGCCACAGGTAAAGGTTTTTTTAAATATTTAATAATAAATAATTAAAACACAAGACAATACTACTACACCACAGATATATCTAAGAGTTCAGAGATCATACAGAAACTTAAAACAATATAGTAGGACAGGTCTGATGTTAAAGAAAAACACAATCTAACTTTCTAATCTTTAGCTAATCTTAAGAGAAAACACAGTGCTATAATCCTACTTACATACATAAAGCATAAGCAGTGCTGGGTTAGATGTCCAAGATCAAAATACTTCCAAGTCTCTCACTCAACAATAGTTTTTAAACACTAACCAACAGCTCTCTAAGGCCCTCCAAATTACATCATTTTGACACTTAGTCTGGAGTTCCCAGGCCACAAACTGCATTATTTAGCAAGCTAACACCAGCTCAGGAGACTACAACAATAAAAGGCATTTCACATATACACTCAAGCAGAAACCAGAGCAATAAAGCACCCTCCACAAGTAAATTCTGGCCCTTAACTTTAACCTTAAAACATTGGGCCTGAAACCTTCATCCAGACTCATCATAAGATCTTTTCAGCTTCAAAAGACACATTTGAAATGCTTGGCTTGGTTTTCCTTACAGCAGATGGCAATGTTGCAGCAATCTTGAAGTTCACATTTTACAGTATTTTCTTTCATTTAAAAACACAAGCCTGTATTTTGCATTTATTTATACAATTGATAGAATTATGTATCAGATTCTATTTGATTAGGCTGGCAGTCTTCACCAATCTTCCTCCAATCTTCACACTATTCTACTTCACTTATAAAGTTAACAGAGCAACATGTTTGCATCAACATGCATTTTCTGAACAGTAATAAGTATGAAACTCTTAATATCTGATATTATTGAGTGACTGCAATCCTCAGTGATTTACCTGGAAATCAGATATTTAATGAGGACACAGGAAAAAAAAATATGAGGCAATAAAATCAGGGACATTTTGCAAAAGTGTGGATATTTGAGAGGTATGCTATGAGACTATTTTCTGCTGGCTACTGTGTCTGTTTGATGATGAAACCTTGCCATTAGTGAGACTCTATGAAACCTAGTTCTCGAGAACCCATGTTTCTTTCCTCCTTCAGTATGAAAGATTTTAAGTTCACACTAACTTACTCTAGTAATATTAACATAGTTTGTAATGTTATCAGAAAGAACTGGCCTTTGTTAATGGCTAATTTAAATAAAGTGCTTAGCACTAAATCTAAATTTTTTTTAGGAACAATATGTCTTTGAAGCAGTAACTTTGTTACAGGCAACAAGTCACTTATAGTATTTTGTGTTCTGATCATGTAGGATCTTTTTCTTGTCATTCATGCACTGCTTGTGTGTTTATTTTTACCACTCTGTATGTTAAACTTCTTTTTTTTAGGTTATAATATTGAGTTTGATTTTTACTGTAAAAGCAAGAATTTGGTGGACTGTGCAAATTGTTATGCAATGAAATTTACATTGGAAAAACTAATCAGACTTTAAAGGAAAGAATTTTAGAACACAACAATGATATCAAGGTATGGAATTTTTGCAATGCTTTAGCAAAACATGTGTATGCTAATGGCAGTGAACACTAGTTTAAGTTTCCGGTACTTCAATTGTTAGATGACAACATTAGGGGAGGTGACCTCCATAATAGAACTGAAAAGACTGAAATTAAATGGATTTTATTAATGCAAGCAGATAAGGATTAAATGATTCTGTGACTTTAAAATTGGTGCTTAAGTCACCCTCTTTGCCTCACTAAATTTATGAATGGATGTGGAGGGAAGATTTTATACTGTGAATTTGTATGGTTTGAAAGTTGTGTTTGGAAATTTTTAATTTGGTTATTTTTTTGTTTTTAATAGTTTGTATTTTGCTGAAGTTTTATAACGTCTGAAGAAGCGGCTTATGTCGTGAAAGTTCTTATCACTTAATTTAATAAATACTTGTTTTTATGCAGCCATGTTGGTCAACTTCCAATTTTACTCAACGTGATGTGAGTTTCTATACATATACGTCAGGGACAAAACTGCAAATTTCAATATTCAATGGCAAGAAACTTTAAGGACACCAGAGACTGAAATATGTGAATTGCTTGATTATGTGATCCAAGAAACTGGTCTCTTACTGCTTTGGTGCAATACAAGATCTGGGTCAATGAGACTGCAGAAAGCAGAGCAGTCATTATTTGAAGTGAAACAGCTTTTGCATTTAAGTACTAAATTGGAGCTCTCTGCTTAGAACTAAGCAGTTGAAGAGGTATGCTACCAGAGTATACATAAAAAGGAGTGATGTGATATTAATGGTGGCTGGTGGCTTCAAATCAAAGGGGGGTTGCAGGAGACAGCTGAATGGATGGGGCCAGTGGGAAGGGGTGTGACCAACTAGAAAGGGGTGGAGCTATGCTAAAACCCACAAAAACTGGGACTTTAATTAAATACACTGCTCTGGTTGCCAAATTTTCATTAGGAGAGTCCAATCAAGACAAAATGAAGTGTAGAAGGATAAAAATATTTCAATGCATTGGCTACATGACAGCTTACTTAATACCTAGATGGAAGCAAAAAGGTTGTGAGGCATTGAAAAAGAAATTACTTTTTAAATACATTACTGGAATGCCAGTCAAAATCAAGTATATAAAAAAAGCAGTACTCAACTCAAACCACTTCTCCTTGCACTGCAATTCTAATTATAATTTATATTTATCCTTATAAAATTACCAAATAACATGCTGAAAGTAGCAATCTCTGTGATACCCCCACTTGCAAAAATGTGCTGCCTGACAACAGCTATCTACTTTTTTCATGGGAAAACATAATCAAAGTAAAAAATGAACAGCAAACAAGAAACAAGCTCAAGATAAATTGCCTAAAGGATTACTGCACAGGTTATGGACCACACATGATAGAGTGGCATTCTGTTTAGTTTACGGGTAAAGCCTGCAAAGATGACTTCAAGTCCCCAACAAATGTAATGAATTTCTTAAAATACTGTAATCCTGTCCTTTATTACAAATGCTGTCAATACCTAAGACTTATACACTATCTAGTTATGTAAATATTCTCTGCATGGCAACAACAAAAATGCTTTCAATGTATGTAATTCTTTAACAGTATGCTCATTAAAGCTTACTTGCATCTTACAGTCTCAGACAAGCTTACCTGATGGTAATTAAATCATTGCTACTTAAACACAGAACAACAGGCACTGCAACAACATGCATTATTTTCTGAATAAGAAGAAGCATAAATCAACAGTATAAAAATATAACAGAAAACCACATTGTACAAAATCAAGGACAGATGAAAAGCCACTGTAGTACTTGTGTCTACTTTGGATGGGGGGATACTCTGAACACTTACACTGCATAACTGCTCCTTGGCTTGCTTGGACACATCTAGAGTCACTACGTGGGGGAGTGGGGTGCAACAAGTATGTCACAATTTGAAATGTCTCTGGCTGACGGTGATGGCCCTGACACATTTGTCATACCTCTCAACCTCAGAGCAAGAAATCTGGACAAAAGCCATAAATAGAAGTGGGACAAAGGCCCAAAAATAAGGACAATTTTTAAATATTGCTCTTATAAACTTAGAAAGATAATAGAATAGTATTTCCTGCATTAGTATGAATTTTCTGAAGGGTATGAAATCTGAAACTCACACATCTGTCATTATTTTCTAACTTCAATCGTTAATGATTTTCCACTAATTTGCCAGAAAACCACAATTCTATGAAAAATGGACCAAAAATGTGATGCAAAAACATAAAATAGTCACACAATACAGCTGGGAACCTGTCAAAGAAGGGACACTCTATTTTAATATTAGTACTGTTAACTTGAGCACCTGACAAAATAAGAGAATCTACATGCATTTCTCAAATTAAAAGTAATCTTATTAATTGTAAACCCTCCATGTTTTCTTCCAAATTTGCCATTTTGTAGAGGGATTATTAGGGGGAGAGCAACATTTTGAGCCAAAATCAGGGACAGTTGACAGGTTTGGATATACCTAATTCTATAAAGCGATTTATTTCCTCATACCTCTCAACCTCTTCCCGCAGGAAATCTGGACAAGGCCAATTATATTGGGGGAACATACTAACAGTACTAAAAATTGCTCTCATATAAAACAGCTGACAGAATAACAGGTCTTGCTTTAGCATGCATTTTTCTGAAAGGTATGAAGTCTGAAACTCAATGTCTGTCATTATTTAGTGACTTCATTCCTAAATGATTTGCCAGAAAACCACAAATGTTATGAGGAACAAACCAAAAATAAGAAACAAAAATGTATTCATTCTGCAAAAATCTGGACAGTTGAGAGGTATAGTTCAGCCAGGCTGAGTTTGCCGCCCTTTCCCCCTCACAAAATCACGGTCGAATGGGGCTTCCCCCTGCAGCTATTCCAATGTCCCATTGCTTGGTTATTTCACCCCATTTGCCATAAACATTGTAATGTGCATGCTGCTTTACTTCTATAATGATTTGGATTTCATTTAACAGTTTTATTTTACATTTTATAGGACAAATACTAATAGACATCTGCTAAACAAAGGAATGCAGTTTCACAGTGAAAATAGACCTAGCATTAAAACTTCGCTGTCCTTGAAACTGACATTCATTGAAACAGCATTGAAACCCACATTCAAAGAAAATGCATCTGGTTAGTGGCAGATAAAGATTAACTTTGGGCTGTTTTCAAATCATAGGCCCCTTGCACAGGAAACATACATATGTTCTTTGATACACCTTCCTGATTGTATTGAATTATATTCCTTGTATAATACAGTACAGTTGTTAAGAGGCAGTTTTAAATTTATAGTTTTGAACATTTTTCCAGTAAACAATGAAACAAAATGCATGTACCAATAATGACAAAACTGCCCAATTCAGAACATTTCCACCATAAAAGTCTACTCAAACTTCTACAATCCACCAGTATCAGTAAATATGCACAATCTCTGTAGAAGTAAAAGTAATCTGAATAATCCCACATTAAAGAGATCTGTAACTAATGAAGAGGCTGCTGCTAGCACACAAATTTATATTTCATAGTTTCATTTACAAATAAAGTGCCTGTTGCCCTTGAGGAATACATTGCCTGTTAGATTAACTACTAATATTGCAATAGGGAATAGATGGCAAACTGATAAACAGGTTCATCGTTACTAGGTATCTCTGCCAAAGAGTACATTCTCAGGAACAGGATCATCATTACTAGGTATCTCTGCTAAAGAGGACATTCTCAGGACTGCAGCATCTACCCCCTTTAAAAGTACAACACAGTACAGTATCAGCAATGCATATATATATATATATATATATATATATATATATATATATATATATATATATACTGTGGGAGTAGAACCCACAGCCTTCTGCATCAAAAGCAAGTACACTACCTGTTATGCTATTAACAATGCAAGCAGACACAGCATAAGCAGCACTAAACTTCTCTTCAAGCTCTCAGCTCCTTGTAAAATGCACTTGACACTCAACTGTATTTCTCAGATTTGAAGCACAAGAAATCTGGAAAAAGCCAAAATTTATTGGGGGGGGGGAATCCCCCAAAACTAGGGACACATTTTAAATATTGCTTGTATAATCTTGGAAAGTTGCTAGAATAAAATGCTGTATTGCTACCATGCATTTCACTGCCAAGTCTTGGCCACAGGACCCTGTGCACTACACTCAGAGCAACATACCACTGTGCCAAATCAGCTGTTTCTTGAAAGACAGGTAGAATGAAATTTAAATGGCTATCATTTAGTGAATTTAGTTCTTATCATAGCTCTCAACTTCTTAGCACAAAATACCTAGACAAAGCCAATAATGGGGGAATACAGCCCCCAAACATATTCAGTGAATTCAGTTCTCACCATAGCTCTCAACCCGTTAGCACAAAAAACCTGGACAAAGCCATTAATGGGGGAAATACAGCCCCAAAAATAGGGACACATTTCAAATATTGATCTTATAAACAGAACATTGCTAGAATAAAAGGTTTTGTGTTACCATGTACTTTCTGAAGAATATGAAGTCTGAAATTCAAATGCCTGTCGTTATTTTGTGAATTCAAACTCCAGAAAAAACACTAATTTTATGAAGAACAGAACAAAAATATGAGGCAAAAATTTCACAAGTGATGGTGGGTAGGGAATTCAAGCTCTTGCTACCTACTCCCAGGGTTTGAGTCTGGCCACCAGGTATATTTCTTGACTTCCTTCTAGCTACTGGGCATTTTCATCTGGAGGTAGACTACAGGGGATACCTTATGAGGGTCCCAAGTGCAAGGTATATAGCTGGCACTATCTTGCCAAGATGGTGAGTAATGCCAAGGCCCAAGGGCATTATCCACACCGGTGATTAGTGCAGGCATTGCTGCAGGGATTTGAAGAGGCACAGTCCTTCTTTGCCAATAAGAAGAGGTTAGAGAAAGTAGTAAAGAGTGCTACAGTAATTACGCATACAGGTGTATTGTACTGTTATACAAGCTTGTCTGTGCAACCAAATACAGGACAGCTGATTTATGCATATTTTCCTTTTCTTCTGTGCTTTTCAACTGTTGGAGACATTGAAGTGATGTCTCAGAGGGATATGGACAGAATACGTCAGTAACATTATAAATGGATATATTTTTGGTAGTATCAGAATTATGTATTGCTAGTAGTGGAAATCCCTTATACTGCTACTGGACAGCTGCTGACACATACATGTTGTCCATTCAGAAAGCCATGCTCTCCCACCCACTCTTTGTTTATGTAGTGCCAGTGCTATAAGGCTACTGATGATTGACTTACCAGTGAATGTCTGTCCAGCATGACAGATATATCTCACACCTGACATTAGATTTACATGTATGCCTCCATACATTAGAGTGTCCATTGCCATAGCCCTCACATTTATACAAGGCTTACTGGAGGTCTGTCTATCTGTCTGTCTGGTGTAATGCATGCGCTGTCATTTCAAAGCTCCTAGCCAGAAACATGCTCTGTTGTCTACTGATGGCTGGCATATGCCTTACTGCATGACTGACAGCCATGTTTTGTGGCCCTTTTCATCATCTGTGGCTGTATCCCCATGGTATGGTCTACATGTGACCCTGCAGACCTATGTATGACAAGCTAATGTCCACCCCATCCTGAATCCAATGGTTATGCAACATTGTACTGGAGGTGTGACAGAAAGTTGATAAACTTACATCTGACCCTCAAAAATACAAACACTAAACCATCACTACCAGTTACAGTGGTGAGAACTGAATGTCACTATAAGATTATTTGAAAAAAAAGCCAAGAGTACTGTGACTCATAAAAAAGGAATTTCTCAGAAATATTGTATTTTCAGATTCAGTATACAATCAAAAGTCTTCCTAGGTTAGTGTTTGGAAGTGTTGACCTTCTCTGTATCTGTGGTATAGCTATATATATATATATATATATATATATATATATATATATATATATATATATACATACATACATAGATGCACACACACACACATATATATATGTGTGTGTGTGTGTGTGTGTGTATATGTGTATATATATATATATATATATATATATGTGTATATATATATATATATATATATAGACACACGTGTATGTATGTGTGTGTATATATATATATATATATATATATATATATATATATATATATATACAAAGGCAAACCCCCATTTCTGGTTCACTCCGCCCCCGAATCTTTTTTTTTAGGTTTTTGTCTAGTCCTCTCCTCCTCCCACAAAACACAAATACATGCGAGATGCAACTATTATCGGCCAAACTGGAGGCTGAGCACACACTATAGACCCAGTCTTACATAGTACCATCACAACCTCAGACATACTCGTGGCTCTGATCAAAATCTACCAAAACAGCAGAGGCCACCAAAGCAGACACCCAAACAACCACCACCTCAGAACACAACACCTGCAACACATAGACCTCACAGTCAGAGTGTCAAACAGTCACAGCCCTTAGGGCCACACAATGCCCAGACACACTGGTCATTGGTGACTCCATAGTCAGACACACTGCGTCCGCTCACCAGACTGGAGGAGGAGAAGGAGAAATAAGCTGTGCCTCTAGGGCGCTAGAATCCGCCCATAGCCTCAGCAAGCTCTCTCCAGGTCTCTCAAGCAGGCTCAGTCATTGTCAGCCACGCTGGTAAAGCTGGCTGAGAAGTGCCCCTCCTGGACGATTATGTAGCCCAGGCAGGTATGACCCTGACCTTGAGCATATCCTACCTTCACCAAGAATGATGCCACAATACAGAGATAAGATGATCAGCTTTAACAATTGGCTTAAACTCTGGTGTCATTCAAAGGGGATCAATCTGTCTCTGCCTGGGATGACATGCTGGACAAGCACGCTGCCAGGCGGCTTGCTTGCACCACCTGTCACCCTGGATTTCCGATATTGGCAAAGGCCACCCCCCAACCACCATATTTTTAGGCAAGGCTCAAATTGGTAATGCTGCTCAATGCCAGAAGTCTAAATCTCAAAATGAGGCCCTTCTCAGTATGGAGAACATCGATGTCTGTGCAGTGACGCACCCCAGCACTATCAGGTTTTACCTCTTATCATGCCTTCCCCCAAAATCCGGACAATACCAAGAAAGGAGGTATCCATATTCATCAAAGACACCCACACCTCAAGACTGGTGGCAACGCCGCGATGCATCGGAGACCATCCAGGTGCAATTAACCATAGGCATGACTGCTCTGCAAACTGTAGCATGTTACAGGCCACCCTCACAAACTCAGGAACCTCACATGGCCTTCCTGAAAACACTAGAGGGGATAAATGTATCACCAAACACCATCATACTAGGTGACTTCAATTACCCTAATATAGACTGGGAACACTACTCAAGCCCAAACACTTAGCCCAAAAGTTCCTGGAATTCATAAACTCAAATGCCATGGAACAACTAGTCACCATCCCCACAAGAGGAGAAAACATACTTGATCTCATCATCACGAACATGGGAGCACAATGTTCAACACCGAAGTATACCCCTCACTGGTGAGATCAGATCACCCCACCTGAAATAAAAAGACCACAGTAAAGAACTTCTCGAGCCGACTTCACACTTCTAAAGACTAGTGTGGTCTCCTTTAAGGCCCCCCGCCGGCGGGAAAAAGTTCTCAAGCCGCTGAATCACTTACAAATGCCTTCTACCAGCACCTGCAGGACTGCATGGATAAGGCAATCCCAAGCAAAACAAAGACTCTTTGTACCAAAGGCAGCGCGTCACTCTGGTGGACCCCAGCCATAAACAAACTCTACAACAAAAGGAGGAAGCTACTACAAGATAGAGCAAAATCCTCACTATAAGTAAAAACTAAGAGCTCTCATAAAATCATAAAGACAATCATAAGGCCTTCAAACCTGGGAGGAAACTCCCAGATATGCTCAGAACTAGTTCAAAATGATGTGAAGATTACTGATCCTACAGACATTGCCAACATACTGGCTGACAGGTTCAGTGCAAACTTCTCCCCTCCCCCAAAGGTGAGATATCTATACCAAGCGATTGCAGCCCCCAAACATCTCCAAGTGAGAACTGCTCTCTCCAAGCAAAAACACAGCATCCATGGGACCTGATGGTGTCCCGGCTGTGTGCTCCCCAAACTCACAACGAGAATTAAACCCACAGCTAGGACAGCTGTTTAATCATAGTCTTACCTCTGGATACGTGCCCAGGAGTGGCGCTGCAACTGTGGTCCCACTTCACAAAGCGGTGCCTCCACCCCCCCTGGAAATTACCGCCCATAGCTTGACAAGCCTCATCTGATCCATCCCAGTTTGGCTTTGTCAAAGGCAGATCATGCCTTCTAAACTTGGTTGACTTTTTGAAACAGTCACCAAAGCCATTGATGAAAGGCAGTCCATACAGCCTACCTCGATCTGGCGAAGGCCTTTGATACAATACCCCCGGCGAGGCCTTTGATAATACCCTGGTATCATTGAAAAACTCATCAGCTTAAATGTTAACCCATACATCACAAGATGGGTTGCAAACTGGCTGAGTGACAGAACCCACAGGGTCAGAGTTGCTGGCGCCATGTCAGACTCAAAGCCTGTCACAAGTGGTGTACCACAGGGCTCAGTCCTGTGGCAATCCACTGAGTACAGAAGAAGTTATCAGGGACCTGGGGACCCAGGTTGATAGTAGTCTGTCATTCGACACCCATGTAGCTAAAGTAGTTAGGAAGACCTTCCATCAGACCAATGATTGAGTACAATGCAGCTCTATTCAGTCGCCACGCCTGCTCAGAGGTGACCTTTGCCTAACATACAAGGCCATGTCAAACCCAGATTTGATGAGCCACAAGGGCGGAGACTTAAACCTCGACACGGGCTATTAATAGGGCGTGCTGGAGGATAGATTCATCAGGATTACCTCAGTGTCACTGCTCAACAGAGGCACAGCAAAATAATGGGTATAGTTCCCCATACTAAAGGGGTGGCGTAAGCAGATAGCCTAGTATGAACCTATGAACCTATGAACCTATATATGGGTCTATATGACTTGGTCGACAGTTCATTTGATTGACACTCATTTGGTCGACAATTCATTTGGTCGACAAGCAGAGTTGATATATATAGTTAGGGGTGTTTGGGGTGTGGGGGGAGCCCCCCCCCAAAAAAAATGCCTGTCGAAATGAACTTCCACCAAATGATATATATATATATATATATGGATCTAGGACTTTTGTTCACGTCAGTCGCCCTGCTAGACAGGGGTCCAGGGAAGTAAATAGTGTGGGAAAAAATAGCCAGGGAATTGTTATGGCTAGGCTTGTATAGGCCCTAGGGCTGATAGCCAAGTACCAACCTATGAACCTATGATTACCGAACATACTTTCATTAAAGTATGTTTAAAAAAAAAAAAGAAAGAAACATTAAACCTACTGCTATGCAAGCCCCCCTGCACCCCCCTACTTTAATATTCTCACTCCGAGGTTCCACTACAGTGGGGAAAAGGGAATTTTCCCTTATCCGCACTGTAGTATGACCGGCACAACAAGCATACTTATCGGAAAGTGCTGCTTCGGTGAACAGCACTTTCAATTAAGTATGCTTGGTGATTTCTGTTTCGGTGGAAAGTGCAGTGGGGGATCTGTACAGATCCCATATATGTATGTATATGTGTGTGTGTGTGTGTGTATATATATATATATATATATATATATATATATATATATATATATATATATATATATATATATCTTTATAGATCTAGCTACTGTATATTTCTCAAGCATGCACACACGTATATCTATATATGTATAACAGGCACATAGAAATGGATTTTATGCGCATTTGTAAATATAAGTGTTGGAGCAAAGCCTGTGTTACAGGAAAGCAAATTCTGAAGCCAACTGTTATTTAAGGTTGGATTATTTGCATGGTGAGGGAATAAAATAAATGAAATATGCTTCTTTTCACAGAACAAGTCATTTACATCAAATTAGGCACACTTCCTTTGGCCAGTGCCACTTAAATGCAGTGATTTTCCAGACAAGGATAAACTGAAGTACATTCTGCTATGACTTCCACACAAATGGATAAATCGAAGTACCTTCTCCTCTGTGGGGTACAGCCCCTTTCTCTCAGAGCAAACCTCACCTTATTATTGACTTCCTTCTCTGTGTATATAACTCCTTCCAGATTCATCTAAGGACCCTCTTCAAACCTAAATATCAAGAATCTCCTGAGTAGCACACTATAAGGCTTTAATTAGTAATATTTGCTGTTATTTCTTATTAAATTCTTGCTCATTCTTAAGATGCCTTCCTTATTCTTAAAGGGACACTACTGAACTGCCTTGACTATACAATAATGTACCTGCTTACACACACACACACACACACACACACACACACACACACACACACACACACACACACACACATCCTTTGTACCCCCAAATAAGTATTCTCCTCTTGCAGCTTCATTAATTCATTCCACACAAGCTCTGTTCCAGTACAAAGAAAGCCCCACAAGAGAGACAAAGTCTTGTCCTTTCTGCGAGAGCAGGCTCCAGCCTGCAGACATTGCAGTCCGATCCCCTTCCAGTCTTTGCAATTGTAACTGCATAGACTTCTGGGATCTCTGATGTTGCATGCTGTCTTCCTAATCCAGACTTTCTCACCAGCAGTCCGGATTCTTTGCACATGCTCCGGACTGGTTTAGCAGCAGTACAAATATCGGGAATGCCGCATGTGTGCATGCGAGAAGTTCCAGGACTCGCGTTTGTTGTTTTTATTTATTTTTTCTGTGTTTTTACAGCTGGGGGGCTGCAGTCCTGCAGCCCAATGGCACAAGCCACCCCTGTATGATATTAATAATCAGAGAAGCTGATCTCTCAGTGCATGGAAAATCTGTGACTGGAACAGTGGATTTGAGGAACATGCTGTAACAAAGAATAGACAAACAGGAAGAACTTAAAGTAGCCTGGAGATTTTCTTTTAAGAATGTAGGCAGAAGCATGCTGTGTGAAATCCCTTTGGGACTGCAGAAGAGCTGGTATGATTGACTGCAAATCTTTAGTGGTTTTGCCTGTGTCAAAGAAGAGTCTACCATTTATTCTCTGGTCAATAAAAATATGCCCTATATGGATCACCTCAGAGCCCTTTCCCTATAAGTCTGTCTCCTACAGACTTTTGAGGGGTGATCTAAGATAAGCCAACAAGGCATTTCCATATCCCACTCTCATGGACCTTTTGCATATCAGAAAAACAAAGCATCATATCTGATCTTGGGTCTTGAATCTTGCTTGTGACATAAATATAACATATTGGAGGTAAAGGTATATGCCTCAGAGAATACCCTCTTTTTGGAACAGGTACCTCTTTTCTGACACAGGCTTCCCATCTGTGTGAAGCAGAGTTATTTCCTTACTCTATTCAAGCATAACCTGGACCAGGGGATGGGAAATTTGAAATTTATACTTGGTCTGTCATCTGTGTGTCTAATGGACAGAGGCAGCTTGACCACTCATGCCTTGCCCTACATATACCACTTAAAATAATCTCTAGAGCACCAAAAATTGTTTGATACATTTGGGATGTATGTCTAGGCTTAGAAAGGTCCTTGTGGTCATTAGCCTAGTATACACCAATGAACTTGTAAAACACATTATTTTATGGACCGGTTGTCTCTCTCCTTATATTTGATATCACAGCATACAAATTTCAGGTGTACATTTGGCATTTACAAGGGGTTGCTGGAATTTTTTTTTTATTTTCCAGTTTTAAATACTAAGGCAAGATCTGGAATGTTTTTGGCTCCCCATTTAAGGTATATTATTTGTTTTTGATCATACAATAATGCATTTTGGTTCATTGTAAGGTTCTCTCCTTGCTGTGAGGATAAGGCACTTAACTGTTGCGTTGAAAGAATTACCAGTAATGAAGCATGCATACCTCTCTGTTGTGTGAAGAAAATCAGTTACATACGTCATTTTAAAAAATCTTCTGAAATTGTGAGTCATAGTTAGAATCCAATTGTTGTCCCATTACTGTTTGTCATGTATCTTTACAGTAGTGTGAACAATTCTGGGATATGATGAGAAATGCTTGAACTGATTGTAAATGGACATTCAGCATTGAGAAATGCTTGGCAGAAGTTAATTTCAGTATTTTATTTTACTTGGAAGAACTACTTTTAAAGCTGTAAGTCATATTGATTGGGGTTGTATGGCTTATAGAGTTATATTTATCAAACCATAAACTGGCCATAGTTTGAAGGAATGGTGCGGAAGGTAACTTTCCACCATGGAAAAAAATTACTACTTATTCTGTTAAAGTGAGTGCTTCCTTTGAGAAAGGACTGCTTTCAGGAAATTGGCATGATAAATCACTATTTAGATGGCCATTGTTTACTGAACACAACCAGGGTAGAACTTCTGTATTGCTTTACTAGTAAGATAGGTAAAAACAATACCCCTTTTCAGTAACGCACTGAACTGTTGATAATGGTTTACCACATAGCATTACAGATTTTCTTAAAATGTTTTACAGATCAGGTGTATTTAAGTAATAAACAAACGAGTGTCATTTAGCAAGAAAATGTTTTAGTGAACCCTACTTGCATGTTTGCAAACTGAATTTAGCACTGTATTATAAGAACAGTTATGGTAAAGTGTGCTTTGTCAGAAGACCTGCAGCTGAATTGTGCTAAACTGATAACCTCTTGGAATACACACTTTTCTCAGAAATGAGCTTTGTGTGTGTTCTGGGCATTTTTTGTTGAATCCAGGGAAAAATGTATGCACCTTGTCTGATAAAAGAAAGTATTCTAAAATCAGAACTTTTGAATTCAGAATATATGAGTAATACAAACAGAATATTCTGCAGCTAAATGATTATGCATTTTTAAGTTGTATATTGAAACAAGAAATAATAGCATTGAAATGGAGTGGAATTCATAAAACCTTGCGTTAAATTAGTTCAAGATCCAAAATTAGGGAATAGCTTAGAGAAGCCAAAACCAGTGCTTTTGAGTTTCTATCCAACCAAAATCAACAAACAGAAAAGTGGTCTGCAGTGCTTTCTTTTAAAAGATCAAGGGCAAAGGGTTTGTAATAAGCCATGTCACATCTTCACTGGTGTAGTCACTTTTGTATCACAGAATGATGTACTTTTTTAAATGTGTTCTTATAAAAATGAACTTTTAAAATTCCTGCCACAGAAGCTCACGATGAATATATGTCATTATGTTATCTTGGCAGAGACATTTGAATCCTATTGCTGCTGTATTTGTGTGGACTCACATAAACTAGTAATTATTCTTTGGAATAGCCAGGAGACACGGTGTTTTTTTTTCCAGAAAAAATATGTTACAAAGAAAAAGAAAACAAGAAGAATTAATTGCTTTACAGTTGTTCGCTTATAATTAATGATTTCTTGACCATCTGCATCTGTATGTCTTGCTTGGATAAGACAATTGATTGAATTTGGAGGGAGTTTTACATTTTATTTTTGCAAGAAGACATGTAAATAAATCTGTAATATAAAAGTGATCACACCAATAATTATGCAACATGGCATTTAGGTACTATTTAGTGATGAGCATTAAAAATCCTTTGTACTTCATCCTTAATTTCTACCTTCAAAATAATCTTAGAGCCTTGGCTATTTAACCTCAGTAATAAGACACTGCATATTTTGTGAAAGGTAGGATTCGTGAGTAAGTTGCATAGGGTATAACAATTATGCACTGATGAGTGACTTACTACACAAGTACACTGAAATTTAAATCACATAAGGCCATTTTAAAGTTATTGCCAGTGTTTGTTTTTTCACATCCTAGCTCAGATATAGAAAAATGATCAGTGGCACAAATGGTGTGCCCATGTTATTTATTTTTTATTTATTTATTACATTTGTTAACCAGGTAATGTCCGACTAGGCAAGTAGCCCATTTTCAGCAGAGACCCAGGGAGAAAAGCTCTAGTAAAAATGCATAGAAGTAAAACTACAATATTGATACAAATTAAAAAAGAAACAGAAGTGAGAATATAACATACAATAAAATAAATAAACGTAGTACAGTTAATTCAAGGACATATCGATACAGAGGAAATAAAGTAAGAAAAATTTAAAACATTTGACCATAGGTTTTTGAATCAAGAATCATTGAGCAGTATTAGTTAGAATTTATTAGCCAGATCAATCTGGAGATCCTTGGCTGATAAAGGGAAGCCAAATGATCGTGTACCACTTGTTTAACACATGGTGCCAGGTATGATGGAGTGCCCAGTCTTTAAGACATCAAATCTTCCACAGTTTTCTGCTTCCTTTCCAGACACACATTTTGGTAGCCAAATTTGGACCCAGGTGTTATTTATCTCCCTGTCTTCTGCACATCTATTTCCAAAACAATGAATGCTGCCCTCGTGTGTATGCTGTAACAGATGTAAAAGCATGTAATAGTACCACTCCAGAAAGACTCACCAACCTCAAACCATCCAATAGTGTAGTAGGTTTGCAGCTACTATACAGTCAACTGCACTAGAGGTGCTATCATATGTTCACCTGTTCATCACAGAAGGATATGCATTAATGGGAAGAAGTATCATGGCATTTGCTGCCAGCTTATACACAGTGTTGATGGTGTGACATTATCTCAAACATATGTCTGACATGTCAGTACACTTGATGGACATTCATGACAGATGTGTAAACTGTGCCAGGAGTTTACAGAGTGAATGCTACCTTTAGGGCATTTAATTATTTTTTTAAGTCTTTATTAAATGTGACATTTTTAGAATGTGACACAGTTACACATACAGGAGCAGAAAAGGAAACACACCATAATAACATTCGCAATGTAATTTGATAAAACAGAGATCCCGCTGCACTGTCTCAGCCATAACTCTTACTATATAATTCTCTTAATGTGTAGTTGACCTCATTATTCCAGACAAGTATGACATTCACAAAGTGCCTTTGCAGGCAAAAAGACCACATTGGCCCTATAGCCCCTTATTTAACAATTCATTATGAGGTTGACGCAGCTCAGATAATCATTATCAGGTGCTGTCTTGCTCTTTCTCCAATGTACGTAACTAGGTGTTCAATTGTAGGAGTGCGCAGTCAATTACTGAAGCAAAACTATGTCCCAGCAGATAATTCTGTTAAGAAGGTCATGCATGCTTAATAGTGAGTGAGACATTCTCACTTTGTGGCACAGTATTTAGGCACAATCTTACTTAACTTCCTACTGAGGTAGCAGACTGAATGCTCCTCTCCAACTACTTTCTGAGATAGCATGCCTCCTACCCCTACTTCAGATACACCAGGATGCATAATAAACTATTGAATAAAATGAGGGAAAATAAAGACTGGCTGTCAGTGTAAGATGACTTTCAGTTAATAGCCTCTTCCACTACTGTGGCCAGCTTTATTAGGATGGCCTTAGCCTTTGTAAAGTCTATTAGTAGCAAATGACAAGTGAAAAGATTCTCAAGCTAGCAGATTTGGGTATGCGCTTTCTACAGCTGCCTGCTAGTTCTAACAATGTTTCCACTTCTCATTTTGGTATTGGATATAGGCTAGTTTTTTTTTTTTGCAACTTTTGTTTTATCTTTTTGGGGTCTAATTACCCTTGTCCTACTAACATGTCCTAGTTTTCTGGCTTCTGTCATGCAAAGCTTACATTTGGCAGCATTAACTACACACCCTTCCTGTCTTAGAGTCCAGTGCAGCTTGTACTTTGGATAAGTGTGACCTCCCCCAAGTCTTCTTGATAGACTGCCATGTTATCAAAACCTTGCATGACGTTTTAATATTTTATTCATGAGCCTTTTAAAAGTGGCAGGAGCTCTGTCAAACTCCAAAAGGTAAAACATTATAATGAAAAAGACCTTGCTGTCTTCCATTTGGCTTTATGTGCGATAAGACTCTGCCTGTATCCCTTGGCTAGATCCTTGGAAATCAGTAATCTTGCTTTGCTTAGCCCCTCTATGACCTCATCCACTTGAAACATTCAGTAAGAGTCAATGTGGTTACGGCATTCAGTTTTTGGAAATCAGTACAAAATGTTTCGGAGCCATTCAGTTTATTGTACAACACAATTGATCTCTTTTGTTTATTTTTAGACTCCTCATTAACTCCTAATTTAAGTATTTTTCTCACTTCTTCATGTTACTTTTCTTTGGAATTCTGGTATCCTGTACACTCTTAGGTTTAACTTCTTGTCTTGCACAGTTTCAATATGATGCCGTGCCAACATCTGTTCTTTCAGGTAACCAAGTAGTACTCCTCTTTCGCCTCATGCCCTATCTCCCATTTTTTCCTTCTACAACCATCTTTCCTTATGCACCCAATTTTAACAGCTGCCTCAGATCCATATCTTTTCTATAGTCTTCACACTTGCTATTTTGAGATATAGCCGTTGTTCTTCAGCTCCACTTACTGCCTGTTCTTCCTCGGTATTTTCTTGAAATCTTATGCTTTTGCTCCAGTCAAATTACAGCTATTCAGCCTGGTCTCTGTTGATCTTAGAGCCTACTCTTACTACAGCTGATTGTGGTTACATGTAGTTTATGCAGGGGGTGGGGCAACTTTTTCAGTAGGGCTGACTTTGATATCTGTGATGTTTCACCAATGTGCATTCTTAACTAGGAAGAAATTTCCTAGGTTGCATACTGACAAGTCTAGTATGTGATCTTGCAACTGACTCTTTTGGTAAAACATATGTTGTCCACCATCAAGCCACTTACAAGACATAAATCTTAAATGGTATCTCCTCCTTTATTCCTATTACCCCACCCATATAGATGCAGGCAAGCCTCGTATCCTGTTTTGTCACTCATGATATGAGTATTAAGGTTCACCATTATCAACACCAAGTCATGTTGTCCTGCATGATCTAGGAGGTCCTCAGGCTGCTTATATCCCCCCTTTTTTCTAGAGGCATCCTCATGCAATAGAGTATTCAACTGTGCTCCCTCCCACAATAATTTCCACAGTACCTTGAAGCAAGAGATTTCTTAATCAGCTGTGACATCATGTGTTAAAATAGGTACCAAGCAACAGGATGTACATTACCAAACAGAGTTTGAATTTGTATCGAGCTCCAGAACAATGAGGAATAAGACCCTGACAGGGGCACAGATGACCTGAGTTTGATTAGCAGGCTCAGGTGCCTGTAAGAATTAGCTGAAGTAGATGGGAATGAGCAGCCACTGCTGGAGCATTTCTCTTGGGTGAAGGTACTGGCTCTGTATCATCATATAGGTGACACCTAAGTGTTTATCTAGTAGAATTTGTGCATGCCTAGACCTCACTGTTATAAGTGCATTTGCAGTTTGCATTATGTAGCTGATTAGAAATTGACATATGGAGGCACATATCCCCTCAGGAAACAGTGATTGCAGTGCTTAGGGAGCTGGCAAGTGGGCTGTTTCCTAAGCAAGAGGGTATTCCACCCCACCCCACCCCCAGGGCCAGAAAGCTCGTCTGTTCCTACCAGCATACTCTTGCCAAAGAGTTGAGGGCTAATTGGAATTTCTTGATAGTGAGAAATGGGCCAAAGGGCTGTCACTTTGCCTGGAAGTGCCAATGTCCTGTACCAACATAATAATTTGGCCAATTGGGTGTAGGTAGAGGAGCCATTAGGCATGAATTTGTGTGTGTGTGTGTGTGTGTGTGTGTGTGTGTGTGTAGTGGGGGTGTCATGGGGTTTCATGGGTTACAGGATACTTCTCATGTTCCCTACCAACACATATAACTTCTACTTTGCTGTAATCATTTGTTATACATCTTCAGACTTTTGGATATTTAATAGGAATGGCCATGCTCCTATAACTTGGCAGCTTTTACAGATGTCCTTTATAGATCACCATTTCAGTGCTGCTTACATCTGGGGATATCTGACCAGCATACCAAAGCTTGGCATCTTCCTTTTGCACAGTACATACAACATATGGCTCAAGCTTGAGAGCACTAAGCAATATATATGAGATGTATGGGTGTGCATATCCTCAAAACATTCCTGCCACCAGTCTGAACAGTTAGAGTACATTATTGCTTTGGTCTGTCAACCATATGGCCTTGTCTAGTTTCCATTGCATGTGGACAGACAAGTGACCCATTTGGGGAACCTTGAAGTTTCCTTTGCTTTTAGGCTGAAAAGTTGGGGTTTTCATGTCAACAAAGAAGGTCAAATGTGGCTGTGGATGAGAGATGCCATATAGAGGTAGTTACATAAAGTGTTTGTTTTGTCTTGCACCTAACCATGACTATAATGAGCATTCTGTTTGTAAATCCTTCACCCCTGTCAACTAAGAAGTCACTTGGCTACCCATAATATCTTTTAAAGTAGTCAGAGATTAAAGGAACTTGCACAGCATCAGATGGTTTCAGAATCTTCTCAGCTGGGCATCCCTCAACAGACACAAAAGAAGCTTAAGAAGTCAAAACCATAAGCTTCTCTTCTCTGGCTAGACTCAGATGTAGCTGCTGTGGTACTTAATGAACTTTTTGGGACAAACTCATGAAAATGTTAAACCATTTTTAGTGGAAGGAAAACAAGTGTCTGATGTACAAAACATGTTATGACCTGTTATATATGGGGGTTCCCAAACCTTTTGCTATTCCTCCTGTGTTAGATACCTTACACAACACCTTTGGTGCAGCTGAATTGAACCCAGAATTGCAACCTTTGGCTCCTAAAAATATAATACCAAACCTGATAGGCTTTATAAGGTCCCTGACACTCAAAAGTTATTGTACAAAAATCCTATCTCTTATCTAGCAGTAATTTCTATAGAATCAAGTAAGCCTACTAAATTACTTCGAAATACTAAGGCCCTACCTAACAATACGACAGAACTATGGACAGATATAGAAAGAGAGTGCATACTTCTGCCATACTGAGCCTACCTGATTAGGTATATTGTCTATTCTGGGTGATATTACCAATCAAGCCTGCCAGTTTGCGACTCTGTGCCCACTCTGTCTCTGTGTGGAGACCTATAACATTAGATCAATGGGTCCTCAACATCATCAAATATAGATAGAAACCAGCTTGACTTTTCTCTCCAAAAGACTCAAGTAGTCGTCTCATTTTCCTAAACTAAGAAAAACTATAGAGCTAGTTCCTCTCTTCCAGCAGAAAAAAAGATTGTATTAAAGACTCTATGGCTCCCAGAATGGTGGGATCTTGGAAGTTTATTCTGTATTTAATCCTTTTTCAGTAGTGCCAAAATTAAAGATACTTTCAGTGCAAACCCTTAGAAACTTAGGAACTTACTAGGCTGATGATCAGGACCATAAGATGCCTAGCCATATACATTTTTAGGCAGACAAACTTAAAAGTTTGCACCACACTTTTCAAGCATGTAATAGTCCTGAACTCAACAGGGCTATACATAACAGTGGTGTAAAATTGTGTCTACCCATCAGTCATCAAGACTAACCTTAAAGGTAGCCAAAGCAGTACTATGTTTGACCTGCAGTGGTAACTTATTCCATCAGCTAGGAATACATTGAGTTAAGAACCCAGCCCTCCAGCAATTCTCGTTTATCTGTTGGTGTCGATTTAGATCCTTTTTGCAGGTGTTTGTATAGCCCATGTTTTGCAAAGAAATAGGAGGTCAAATAGAACTGTGTGGCTTATAGCTCAAAAAGTTAGACATAGGTCACCTTTCAGTAACCTTTAGGCTACTGGATATAATGACGGCCATGCTAATCTATTGGAGTAGTGAAATTATGTAAGACTTTTAAATTGTCTTGGTTAGAAATCTTTGGGGCCTTTCCATTTGAGAGGTTTGCCTGGATTTGAACATACCAAAGGGGGCATTGTATTCAATGACTGGTCTGATAAGGGAAGAGTGCAGTGACAGGATGACGTCTTTGCATCTTGAAAATATTCCCTAGGAAATGAACTGGGTTACACAAAGGGATTTACTGACTATGCTGGAAACATGATTGTTGAATGAGAGAGATTATTATCTGTATAAGTACCTAGGTCTCTTATAACTATATCTGTCAGAAGAGGAGTATTATATTTTATTTATTTGACTGAGCAGTCATACAAGACCATTGGCAAGCATGACCAATTTATAACATTTGAGGTTGGAGCAACCTTTCTAGCAAATACTACTGTGCTTCACTTTTTTCATTTGGCTTGAGACCATTTTTAATTTACCATTTACATGCATATTCCAGATCTTGTTGGAGCTGTTTTATATCAGTGAATAGTCAGATAACAGTGGCCAGTTTGCAGTTATCAGTAAACTTGGTTAACCACACTTCTGGGATATTGGCTTGGATGTCTGCAAAATAAATGTCAAACAGGATATGGCTCAGAACAGATGTCTGTGGCATCCCACTAGTTACAATTTTGCATTCCGAGAGGGAACCCGCAATTTCACAGCTTGGATCTTTTGGATAGCAGGCTTGTAATTCAGTGGACATTGTATGGGTTTACATTAAGCTTGCATAATTTTTCAGTAATGCCAACATGGTGGATACTAGTAAAGCCCTTGACCAGATCTAGATAAGCAATGTTCACTGAATGACAACTGTCCAAAGCACCTGTAACCCTTTCAATGAAGCTTACTATGTTGAGAAGACAGGACCTGCCCTTTAAAAAAGCAAACTGATTTGGATCTAGATCAGCTACATTGTCTAACTGTGCATGAATGGGTTCTTCTGTGATATATCCTGTGGCTTTATATGTAAGACTGGTGGTTCTGTAATTACCTGGGTGTGTGCAGGGGCCACCCTTGTTTAGGGGAATCACACTGGCTGTTATTCAGACATTGGGAACAAGCCCTGCAGATGGGGTAATGTTGAACAGTTTAAGAAGAGGCTCAGACAATGCATATGTGGCACTGAAGAGAATACAGCCTGGCATGTTGTCCTGCGCCATGGAAGTATTATTTTTAGCATTTTATAAGGATTATAATACTTGTTCCAAGGTAATTTCAGGGAAACTAAATTCTCTGCGATAATGGGGGCAACAGTGTAAGTAGAATGGGTAAGGTTAGCACTAATTTTATCTGATAACATATTAGCTATATAATTGGGGTAGAAATTGGTGATATTATTATGGATGAGCTTAGTGCATTGCTAGACATTATTCATTATTTTTCTGACATAACTGTAGAAAGATTTGGAGTTTCCTTCGAAATCTAGCAACCTTAAGTTTATTCCTTGTTTTAAATATAAAAATGTTATACATTTCCTTGACGGAATGTTACAGTATAGTCTTGTGGTAGGGAGATGGGGACTTTAATTTGTCATTATTTTCTCTCTGTAAATTCAGGAATAAATACCGAATTGGTTGAGGCCCGGGTTAACAACGACCGCCACCAGTACTGTTAGCCAACAGGGTATTAGTGGAAATTGGGCTACTGTTGGCCGAAGGAGAAGAGGAGGGGGAAGGCATGCCCGAAGGCAGGAAGAGAGGAGGAAGGTTAGGAATGTAGTAGTGAGTGTAGGAACTTTAAATTTTGGCAGTATGACTGGTATAGGGAAAGAGCTAGCTGATATGATGGAGAGAAGGAAGGTTGATATATTGTGCATGAAAGAGACCAGATGGAAGGGAAGTAAGGCCAGGTATATAGGAGGTGGGTTCAAATTGTTCTACCATGGTGTGGATGGCAGGAGAAATGGGGTAGGGGTTATCCTAAAGGAACAGTATGCCAAGAGTGTTTTGGAGGTGAAGAGAGTGTCTGATAGAGTGATGTTTATAAAGCTTGAAATTGATGGTGTAATGATGAATGTTAGTGCATATGCTCCACGAGATGGGCATGTGATGGATGGGAAAGAAACATTTTGAAGTGAGTTGGATGAAGTGGTGGTGAGTGTACCCAAGGGTGAGACTAATGATTGGAGCAGACTTAAATGGGCATGTTAGTGAAGTGAACAGAGGGGATGAGGAAGTGATGGGTAGGTATGGTGTTAAGGAGAGGAATGCAGAAGGTAAAATGATTCTGGATTTTGCGAAAAGGATGGACATGGCTGTGGTGAATACATATTTTAAGAAGGGGGAGGAGCATAGGGTGACATACAAGAATGGAGGAAGATGCACACAGGTGGATTATATCCTATGTAGGAGGGCCAGTCTGAAGGAAATTGGAGACTGTAAAGTGGTGACGGGGAAAGTGTAGTTAAGCAGCATGGAATGGTGGTCTGTAGGATGACGGTGATCAAGAAGAGGAGGAGGAGTGTGAAAACAGTGCCAAGGATTAAATGGTGGAAGTTAAAAAAGGGTGATTGTGAGGTGGAGTTCAGGGAAGAGTTAAGACAGGCACTAGGAGGCAGTGCAGAGTTACTGAATAGCTGGGTAACTACAGCAGAGCTAGTAAGGGATACTGCTAGAAAGGTGCTTGGTGTAACATCTAGACAGAGGAAGGAGGACAAGGAGACCTGGTGGTGGAATGAGGAAGTACAAGAGAGTATACAGAGGAAGAGGCTGGCGAAGAAGAAGTGGGATTGTCAAAGAGATGAAGAAAGTAGATGTGAGTATAAGGAGATGAGGCGCATGGCAAAGAAAGAGGTGGCGAAGGATAAGGCATATGGAGAGCTGTATGAGAGATTGGACACTAAAGAGGAAGAAAAGGACCTGTACCGATTGGCTAGACAGAGGGACAGAGCTGGGAAAGATGTACAGCAGGTAAGGGTGATAAAGGATAGTGAGGGAAACATACTCACAAGTGATGAGAGTGTGTTGCGTAGATGGAAAGAGTACTTTGAAGGAGCTGATGAATGAAGAGAATGAGAGAGAGAGAAGGTTGGATGATGTGGGGATAGTGAATCAGGAAGTGAAACAGATTAGCAAGGAGGAAGTAAGGACAGCCATGAAGAGGATGAAGAATGGAAAGGTTGTTGGCGCAGAAGACATACCAGTGGAAGCATGGAGGTGGTTAAGAGAAATGGCAGTGGAATTTTTAACCAGATTGTTTAATAAAATTTTGGAAAGTCAGAGGATGCCTGAGGAGTGGAGAAAAAGTATTTTGGTACCTATCTTTAAGAATAAGGGTGATGTACAAGCTGCAGTAACTACAGAGGGATAAAATTGATTAGTCACAGCCTGAAGTTATGGGAAAGAGTAGTGGAAGCTAGGTTAAGAAGGGAGGTGATAATTAGTGATCAGCAGTATGGTTTCATGCCAGGAAAGAGCACCACATATGCAATGTTTGCTCTGAGAGTATTGTTGGAGAAATACAGAGAAGGTCAGAAGGAGTTGCATTGTGTCTTTGTGGACTTAGAGAAAGCATATGACAGGGTGCATAGAGAGAAGTTGTGGTATTGTATGAGGAAGTTGGGAGTGGCAAAGAAGTATGTAAGAGTCGTACAGGATACGTATGAGGGTAGTGTGACATTGGTGAGGACTGCGGTGGGAGTGGCAGATACATTTAAGGTGGAGGTGGGATTACATCAAGGATCAGCTCTGAGCCCTTTCTTATTTGCAGTGGTGATGGACAGGTTGACAGATGAGATCAGACAGGAAGCCCCGTGGACTGAGTTTTTCAGATGACATTGTGATATGTAGTGAGAGTAGGGACCAGGTTGAGGAGACCCTGGAGAGGTGGAGATATGCTTTAGAGAGGAGAGGAATGAAGGTTATCAGGGCTAAAACAGAATATATGTGTGTAAATGAGAGGGAGGGTAGAGGAATTGTGAGGATGCAGGGAGTAGAGTTGGTAAAGGTGGATGAGTTTAGCTACTTGGGATCAACAGTTTAGAGTAATGGTGAGTGTGGAAGAGAGGTGAAGAAGAGAGTACAAGTAGGGTGGAATGGGTGGAGAAGAGTGTCAGGAGTGATTTGTGACAGACGGGTACCAGTAAGAGTGAAAGGGAAGGTCTATAAGAGGGTAGTGACACCAGCTATGTTATACAGATTGGAGACAGTGGCATTGACAAAAAGGCAGGAGTTGAAGCTTGATGTGGCAGAGTTAAAGATGTTAAGATTTGCACTGGGTGTGACTAGGATGGGCAGGCTTAGGAATCAGTATATTAGAGGGTCAGCTCAGGTTGGACAGTTTGGAGACAAAGTAAGAGAGGTGAGATTGCATTGGTTTGGACATGTGCTGAGGAGGGATGCTGGTTATATTGGGAAAAGGATGCTAAGGATGGAGCTGCAAGGTAAGAGGAAAAGAGGAAGGCCTAAGATAAGGTTTATGGATGTGGTGAGAGAGGACATGCAGGTGGGTGGTGTGAAAGAGCATGATGCAGACAACAGGAAGAAATGGAAACAGATGATCTGGCACAGCAGTTCCACCAGCAAGCTTTATTCTTGAATTAACATTTATATTTAGGGGGAGGGGAATGGGTACTGACTTTTCTGTGCACTTGTTCAGGTGCCAGTAAAATTTAGAGGTGAATGTTGTCAGCCATCTCAATTGAGTCCATTTGCAAGAGATTGGTGGAAATCTGGGAGAGGTCTTCTACAAGCTAGATTAGGTTTGCCCTGGAGAGATACCTAAATATTGCCTCATTTGTTGTGGGCTAGTGCCACAACCTTGTTTTGATGTTTCCTCAGGTGTTCCTGGTTATCCTGTAACTCAAGAGTACTTAACTTTATATTTTTATTCATCCAGATTACCAGAAATTATTAATGGTTTGTGGTTTGCTCTTTGGTCTTCCTGCAGCTTCAAGGGTATTTACTAAATGTCTAGCTCCTGTCGTAGCATTCTGCAGGCTCCACAGTATACATATTTACTCTTACCTGAGTGACATTTTTCTCCAGGTCTGATCAAAAGACAAGCTTCTTCAAGACCTCAAGTTCACCAAGGACCCTTCTTCTAAGCTTGGGTTTCACCCTGAACTTGAAAAATCTGTCCTCCTTCCTCCTCCTCAAGATCCGTTATTTTCCAGGTTCTCACTTGAATACTTTCTCTGTGATGGCATCACTTCCTCGGGATAAATGTATTTTTTTTTTAATCTTTTATTTCTAGTCATAACTTCCCCTAGAAATGACCTCAACAAAAGAGAGATCCTGAGAACCCTGGGGTACATGGTTTCCCTATTCAAATGATTCCTTTTTCTAGATTTCACATGAGGTAGATTCCGTACTATCTCAAATCCATTTGAACAAAGCACACCTACTCCCCAGACTTCCAAATTCCTCTCTTATTCTTCATAAAGAAGGAATGCTTTGGTGGATCAACCAGATAGCACTCATCTCAGGGGTTCACTATCTGGTGCCCTCTCCTTGCCACAAATTTTCCACAGATGGCATAGATCTGGCATGGGGATCATGTACCATGAACATAAAATTTCAAGGTGCTTGGTTAAGGCAGGACAGAAACAACCACATAATTAAGGAAATCAAAGCCCTGATTCTCTCTTTTTTTGCATCACCTTTGATCTCCTGAGATACTCTGAGTCATCACAGGCAATACCATTGTAATATGGTACTTCAACAAACAAGGAGGAACAAAATCTTATCTCTGAAGACTTGCTATGACAGCCTGGGATGTGGCTATCCAACCCAGTCTCTTGATTCAGGCAGTGTACAGTCTCTTGATTCAGGCAGTGTACATTCCATCAGAAATAAATGCAGTGGGATTGCTTGAGCAGATACAGGGCAGACTCTCATGAATGAATGAATGAATGTTAAACAGTGATATTTTCCTACAGATTATACCTCAGTGGAAGATACCCCAAATAGGTCTGCCTCCACTCATAATAGGCAGCTCAAACTGTTCCATGCTCAGGAGTTTGGAAAATGAACATTGTCAATATGTTAGAAATATAAATTCCTTTATGCCTTTCTTTCCTTTCCCTTGATCCCAAGTATCCTTCTCAAAATAAAGGACAACAACCCAAGGATGCTGTTAGTGACTCCCATATGTCCCAGACAATGTTGGCTGCACATTCTTCTCTCCCTGGCCAAGGGCAGTCATCACAAGTTGCTCCTCAGGATGGACTTGCTCACAAAATCAAAGGGCTCTGTTATTCAACAATGCCTGCAACCCCTAAACTTGAAAGTTTGTATGATAGCATGTTAATATAGTTCAGGCTTCAAGGACATGCTACAGGCATTGCAGGAAGTGAGAAAACCTTTTTATAAGGAAATATGTTTCCAAATAGAAGGGATTTTCAGTTTAATGACACAAGAAACAAAACAGTACCCTCACCATAAAGATATTCCTATCCTGTCTTGTGTGTATGAGCTTCTCAATTCAGGGCAGGGATATTTTTCCATTAAAGCACATCTGTCAGCCATATCTTCTTGCTTGCCTTTGGATGCACATTTATCTGCATGTTTTATGGGCACACAGTTTTTAAAAGGCATCATTCATATCAGTTCACCAAGAAAATATGTTCCTCCTTAGGACCTGAGCTTTGCATTAAAGAAGTTAGCAGTCCCTCCTTTTGAACAGACTTTTCATTATCTCTGAAATGTTGTACTTGGAAGGCTGTCTTGGTGATAGATAGCCCATACTTCAGCAAAAAAGAAAGTCTGAGTTACAAGCCCTTGTGGCTGCTTCTTCTTTTCTCATCTTTCACAAGGATAGGGTATCCTAAAGACTAATCCTACCTTTATTCCTAAAATTCTTAATGCATTGTGTCTCAACTAGTCTATTTCTTTCCCAACCATCAAAATAAGGATGAAAGAAGGTGGCATACTGTAGATGTTCAACGACAACTCAGATTTTATCTAGACAAAACTAAGACTATTTGAAAGTCAGATGTACTACTTGTTTTGTTTCCAGGACAAAAAAATAGGTTCTCCTGTTTCTAAACAAACTATCTCTAGGTAGCTTTCTTTGACTTTCTTTTTGAACTCCACAGAAAACCCCTACAATTTCAGGCCAGTGCTTATTCTACTAGGGCTGTTTCTTGTTCTAATGACTTTTTTCCAAGATTCTAAACTCAGAGTCCATCCTGGAAGCAATTACTTGGTCTTTCATTCACACCTTTACAAAACACAATACAATGCTTTTTAAATGGCTAGAGCTGGGTTTGCTAGATCAATCCTACAAGAAAAGCTGTACTCCAGTTCTACTCATTAATCCTCCTTCCACTGATATTCCTAAAATCTTTGGGATATAGCATATGTAAGCAATACTACACCAGAAATCAATGCAGGACATGTTACATTTGTATAAAAACTTAGCATAACAGCAAATGTCTGATTATATTACTGTTGCAGTTGGTATCCTCCCTCCTTCTCCACTTTCTTTTATTGTATTACAGTTTTCTATTGGCTGAGGTAGAGCCACTATGGGTTTTGTCCATTCATTGCTGACCTATATTTCTTTTCTGTCTTAGTTCTGTTTGCTTGGTCTAGGGCAAAAAAGTCCTGAGGAGTATTTCAAGAATACATCCATTAAATGCAACTTAGCACCCTTGTGCTTGGGCCATACTTCAGACATACAGCATGAGGGCAAGGCACCCAATGTTAGTACACTGACCAGGCATATGGTATCCTCGGCAGGATCTTCTTAAATGCAAGCTATAGCCAGCCTTCGGCATAGGCCAACTAGGCGGCCACCTAGGGTGCAGCTCTAGCAGGGGTGCTTTTCCAGTATTTACTTGGTGCAGGTAGACCAGGATGAGGGCACCAGGTGGTGGTGTGGGGGACAAAGTGGAGCCCTTTTGCCGAGGGCACCAGTTGACCTAAGGCCGCTCCTGATGCAAGCAATACTGTAACAGTGATCTAAGTAGACATCTACTGTTGGAGTAAGTTCTTAACCAACAGTACTTTCCTTTACATCTAAAAATGCTGTGAATACTTAGTAGTGGAATGGTGGCAATATAAAAGTATTCTGTCATTGCCTTTATTGCAGTTGATCAGTACATTTTTATCAAGTTTTGTTAGAAATCACACTTTTGAAAACCACTTAATTTACATTTTCATTAACAGCAGTTTGTTTAAACATCACATTTTGTTAGGTAGAGCATTACTGCTACTAGTTAAATATGCCCAGTGCTGGATTATAGGCTGTATGGGCCTGGAGTTAAAAATTATAAAGGGTCTATATCAGTAGTATAGGATTTCACGCTCAACTAAAAGTAAAAGAAGTAAGGCCTGTTTCAGACAAGTGGATCTATAGTAGCAGCTCCATCAGATCAGTTCCCTAGTTAATCTGACCTAGAATAATAGTGGAATATATAGATGTTAAGTTGTCAATCTCGCCTTCATTCTTGCTGGATGGGTTCGGAGCCGATTCTCGGCTCCGACTCGCTTAGCTCGAGAACTCCTTTTACCAGCTCGAGGCAACCCTATATCCCATGATGCAAGGCGGAACTACCTCTGATCTGCTTAGCGAAAGAGGTCTCCTTTGCCAGCTGAGGTAAGTTTTTTCTTGTGAAATAAGAAAAAGTGTAGTTAGGGGTTTAATTTTCCCTTTTAGTGTCAGTTTAGTCTGTACTTAGTTACAGCCCACCCTATTCCCTTGTTTTTAAACCTTTTATAATCTTTATTTAAAGTTTTTTAGTCAGGCCTATTTCCCCATTGGTTATTCCCTTCCTGTGTGCTTGTGTGGATTAATTTGTGTGTTTGTTGGGATTGTTTGTGTTTCCATCCTCCTAGGATGTTAAAAGAAGGCAAGGTAAGAAGTGTGACCAGTGCTGTCAGAAAATGTCTCTGACAGACGGTCACACTTCTTGTGTTTATTGCCTGGGCAGGACTCCTGTGCTTTATGTCATGCTTTTAGCCAGAGAGTCCTGCAGGAAAGGAGGAATAAACTCATCCTCCGGGCTTACTTAAGCCTGAAGGTTCTCCTCCTAAATTAGGGTCAGGAAAACCTCCTAAACCACCGGCTCAGGCTACAGTGTCCAAGCCTCCGTGGCGCTGGAGCCGATACATCTTCTTTGCAAATAGTGGGTTCGACCCTGACTACTGTGGCCTTGTCGGCTCTGGCTGGAGCCGACACTTTTTCCAGCATCGGCCGAGATATCCTCGGCTCCATCTGGGGTTCAAGGGACTTACCCGTGAGATCCCGGTCCCCTTCTATACTGAGTATCCACTCTGCGGTCTCCTCTTTTGTCGGAGCGGAGCCATCGGAGCCGATCTTCGAGATCTTCCAGGCTGTCTGACCACGATTTAGAGAGGGTGGTAAGCAGGCTGTTGAAGTCTCAGGCACTGGCCCAAATGCTCCATAGCCCGTCTCAACAGACTTCGCTATAGCCCCAATCCTTGAACTTCCTCCTCCGACTCCACACCGCAGTTCGAGCCGGAGCTTCTGGACAGCGACTGTTTCGATGCGAGCCGATACATCCTTCGGCTCCGTGCCTCGGCTCGATCTCCTCCTTGAGACCTTCCTTGGAGGGATCCGGTCGCCTGGTTTCCACTGTCGGCTCGAGGGGCTAGTGGCATCGGACCCTTGTCCGACCCCGCTGTCCCTCTCGGGCTTCGCTTTGCTCGGCGCCGACATCGGCCTTCTCTCTCTTTGGAGCCGGCCATTCCTGTTTCTTCGGAGCGGGTGTGTTCCGGCCTCCCGGGGAGAGGAGCCTTTGAGGTGATGAGGAGTGTCCTGGCCTCTGAGCCTGGTCAAGGGTCCATCCCTCTAGCTAATCCCTCTTCAGTGCCTGCAGATGCCTCTTGCCAGCCTCTTGCTCACAGGCCCAGGGATCCATCGCCCCAGGTTTCCCCACTGGGAATTTCCTCCTCTTCCGAGGTTTCTCCTGATCCTGCAGGGTAACCCCCTCGGAAGAGGACATATAAGAGGAAACACACAGACTCCCCTGAGTCTATTACATCTGATACCGACTTAGATGAGTCGGAGGGTTCCCCACGGTTCCCCTCTGAGGATGTCTCTTTTTCAGACATCCTTGAGCTCCTCAAACAGAGGGGGAATTGGCCCTCCATTGACCCCTCCGAGGATGAGTTGGTATACCTGGAGGCTTTTGGATCCCGACCCTCCACCTCCTGGGTGTCTCTGCCTTTCGACCCACTTATGCAGGGAGTGGCTGCGGCTCCAGATTCTGTGGAACCTGTCCCCAGAAGACCATCAAATTTCATCACGCCCCCTTCGGACAAACAGTTCCTTTCCAAGGGTGTTCCGGTGGATGCTATGGTGGTGGCGGCTGCCACTAAGAAGGAACTGGTGGATCCTTCAGTACCTGTCCATCCTCCTAATAAGGACTCTAGGACCATGGACAGGTATGGAAAGCGGATGTTTTCTTCAGCGACCTTTGCTATGCTCGCTGAATTATCTTTGTCACTTCACCAGGCTTCAACGAGATGTTCTCAAGGAACTGGGAGAAGTAGTCCAGGATCATTCTGCTGCTGGGGCTCAGGAAAAGATTGCCTCGCAGCTTGCTATCCTGAATTCCATATCTAACTCCTCCATGCGGCTCATATCCTTTGCGGCCGACGGAGCGAGCAGAGCCGCAGGCACAGGAGTTGCTCTTAGACGCCAAGCCTGGATGCGGCTTTGTAATTTTGCGGACCTTTAAGGCGTCCTTCACTAATACCCCTTTGATGGTTCCGCTTTGTTCGGACCTCAGGTGAAGGATACCTTGACCAGGTGTGAGCAGGACGGTAAAATTCTTTCTGCCGTTGGAGTCCAGTTTTCCACTCCTTCTAGACCATACCCCAAGGGTCAGAAGGGGGGGAAGATGTGGTTCCGTAAAGCCCAAGGAGCTACACCGGACACACGTGGTCAGTTTACCCCAGAGGCAGAGGGGTAACACCTAGAGGCAGGGGTCCTCAGAACCAGGGCAACAGGGAGTCTCTTCCTGAGAAGCCCTTTCAGCATCCCTGAGGTGTTGCCCGACTGTCCACCCTTGGAGGCAGTCGGGGAAGGATTTCGCTGTACCCAGTAGCCTGGCAATCCCTATCTCAAGAGATGTGGGTACAGTCGATTATATCCGAGGGTTACAAAATCCCCTTCAAAGGTTTCCGTACCTCTACAATCCCTTCCAGACATCTCACCCGGTCAAAGGGATTTGGCAGAACAGGAGGTTTCAAAGCTCCTAGAAAAGAGCCGTCCAGGCTGTGCCAGCAGACCAGGTAGGATCCGGCATCTACTCCAGATTCTTTTGGTCCCCAAAAGGACGGGAGATTGGAGACCAATATTAGACCTGAGCAATCTGAACAGATTTGTCAAGAAGGCAAGATTCGGATGGTCACGCTTCAGTCCATTCTGCCCTTTCTGGGCAAGGACAACTGGATGTGCTCTATAGACCTTCAGGATGCGTACTATCACATAAAGATTCACAGACGCTCCATAAGGTTTCTCCGCTTCGCTAGGGACCAGTCATTACCAATTCAGAGCCCTGCCCTTTGGCCTCACTTCAGCCCCAGAGTGTTTACCAAATGCATGGCAGTGGTCACAGCTCATCTGAGACGTCGAGGATTCCAGGTGTTTCCCTATTTGGATGACTGGCTCCTCTCCGCCACCACCAAGTGTCAGCTCCTTCAGTCCAGAGACTACACTCTACAGCTTTGCAGGAGTTTGGGAATTTCAGTAAACTTGAAAAATCTTCTCTGCTGCCTTGCCAATCTATCACCTTTATAGGCAGAATTAAACACCGTCAAAATGTTAGCCAGACTAACAGATCAAAGAATTCTGGACATCCAAAATTTGTTCCTTCTTTTGCAAAGCAACAAGATCAAAGCCAGATTTATACTGAAGGTTCTAGGTCTTATGGCTGCGGCCATTGTTCTTCTACCACTGGCTCGCTTCCACTTCTGCAATGGATGCTATTCACGCAGTGGTCGTTCCACAGTCTCCCGATGAGGCACGAAATCTTGGTAACACAGTCGTGCCGAGCTCATCTGAACTGGTGGATATTTTCCCCTCTTCTTCATCAGGGCCGACCCTTTATTCCCCCTCCTCCAGTTGCCACGGTCACTACGGATGCCTCTCTGATCGGGTGGGGGCATTATCAGGGCAGGATGGTCCACGGGACGTGGCAACCCATAGAATACCATCTGCACATAAATGTCCTAGAGATGAGAGCAGTGCTTTTAACGTTGCAAGCCCTCAACGACGTTCTTCCCACGGGGACTATTGCAGTACAGACGGACAACATGTCCGTAGTCTGGTACATCAACAAGCAGGGCGGGACCAGGTCCTATCCGTTATGTCGAGAAGCTCTCAGACTTTGGCAGTGGGCGATCTCTTCCCAGCGGTTTCTGATAGCAACGCACATCCCCGGCAGGTCCAACCTATTAGCGGACAGGCTGAGCATATCCATTCTGATGCCTCACGAGTGGTCTCTCAATCAATCTGTAGTGGATCAGATTTTTCTGAAGTGGGGCACTCCTTGTTGCGATCTTTTTGCTACTCCTCAAAACAACAAGTGCCCCGATTTCTTCACTCTCTTTCCCCTTCCAGGCCAACCCCTGAGAGTCTCTCTAACCCAGGATTGGCCCCGGGGACTTCTGTATGCTTTTCCTCCTTTTCCCTTGATTCCACAAGTCATTCAGAAAGCCACCGTTTTGAGAGCCAAGTTGATCCTCATTGCCCCATATTGGCCTCGACAAATTTGGTTTCCGTCTCTGCATCGTCATCTTCTGGTGCAGCCCTGGCATCTGGACCCAGTTCCGGATCTCTTGATCCACGAATCAGGTCAGCAGCACCGGGCCATTCATTCTCTCAACCTCACTGCTTGGTTGCTCCACTTCCTACCCTAGCCAGGCTACCGATGATTTCGGACTCAGTCAGAGACATTTTAGTCTCTTCCTTGAAGTCGTCCACTAGAACTGTATATGCTAGCAAGTGGCTTTTCTATTTATTCCAGAAATATTGACCCCTTTACTGCTCCTGTACATTCGGTTTTAGATTTCCTGGCGGAGGTTTTTCATTCAGGATCCTTGTCATCTACAGTCAAAGTACAACTGGCTGCTATTTCTAGTATCATGTTGGCCTGCATGACAATAACATTATGTCTCATAGGTTATGCAAGGCCTTTCTCAGAGGAGTTTTCTCCTAAAACCACCTATAAAGCATCCTCCTCCGCAATGGGATCTGAACTTAATGTTGGCATCCTTGATACTGCCTCCTTCAACCGTCTGCTTCATGTTCTTTGAAGTTATTGACCTGGAAAACTATATTTTTACTGGCTGTCACTTCTGCAAGAAGGGTTTCAGATTCAAGCTCTCTGCATTCGCCCTTATTTGGTTTTCATAAGGACAGGGTATCATTAAGAACTAACCCTTCCTTTCTTCCCAAAGTCGTATCTCAAACCAACATTAACCAATCTATAGACCTACCAGTCTTTTTCCCAAACTATTCCGACAGAGCTGAACAGAAACTGCATTTTTTGGATGTCCATCGTCAGCTCAGGTACTATTTGCATAGAACTAAACAATTCAGAAAATCGGATCAATTATTTGTCTCCTATGCAGAAAACAGGATAGGTCTTCCAGTATCTAAAGTGACCTTATCCAGATGGTTGACTTCCACTATTTCCTATGTATACTCTCTCAGGGGTAAACAGCTATCTTCTAAGCCTAAAGCTCACTCAACCAGGAGTCTATCTACTTCTGCAGCTTTTCAGGATAGACTACCCATTGATACCATTTGTGCAGCAGCTACTTGGGCCACGCCTCATACCTTTGTTTCTCATTACAAGTTGGACTTGGTCTCTAGAGATAGGGCCAGTTTTGGTTCCACAGTTCTCAAGAGTCTGTTCCATTGAGCCACCCGGGATACAGGTGCTAGGGACGCGGTCCCATCCAGCAAGAATGAAGGTGAGATTGACAACTTAACATTTAGAAGTTATGTACCTACCATATCGTTCCATGTTAGTTGTCTTCTCTCGCCTCCCTCCTTCCCCTGGCCTGGACAGATCTTGGAGAGTTCCTATTAGATTGTTTCCTCCGGTACGTTGTTAGGAGGATTTCTTTAGGAACCATTGTTCCTAATTCTTTTAGGATAGTCTTTAGCAGGGTAAGTTAGCTACCAAACGAGATCTGAGGTAGTTCCGCCTTGCATCATGGGATATAGGGTTGCCTCGAGCTGGTAAAAGGAGTTCTCGAGCTAAAGCAGTGCAGTCGGAGCCGAGGATCGGCTCCGAACCCATCCAGCAAGAAAGAAGGCGAGAGAAGACAACTAACATGGAACGTTATGGTAGGTACATAACTTCTAATTTTGTGTTATGGGACAAAAGTGCACATTATGATTATCAAAGAAATCTTAATACATTATGAGAATATTATAATATAATATTATATTAATAATATACTATTATATTACTGGGAGATTTTAATTTCCCTGGTAGTTTGTGGTCAGATTTAACTTGCTCTAATAACTTTGAAAATTAGTTCATGGAAATAATATTGGGCAGAGGTATGTGTAAACTTGGCACAAAAGATACTAGAGGAGATATGCTTGATTATGTAATTACCAATAAAAAAGTAACGTCTTTCAGCTTTTCCAGGTTAGGGGTCGCCACAGCAGAACTCCGGTCTGCTAATGATTGGCAGTGGGTTTTTACAGTGCCGAGGTGCCAACCTTCAAGGAAGGCACACCCATTCACGCACGCACCTACCTGCATGTCATAATTACCAATAATTCTGCTGTTTTACAAATGTCAAAATAATAACACCTCTTAGCCAATCACATCATACAGCTATAAGATTTTATCTTATGTTTAGGATCAACAAAGGTAAATATAGGCAAATTTTATTTTTAGTCAGGTGGATTATAATCATTTAATAAATAGTATTGATGGTAACAATTGGAATTGTATTGTTGGGACACCGTCTTTAACTAATGCCTATGAGATCATTTCCAGAATATTTTATCTTCTAGTGTTAAACTAACATCCTCTGCCAGGAATAATCAAGGAACTTTTCCTTTTTGGTAGAATAAGACCTTATATAGGTTGTTAAGAAAGAAGAGGAGGCAGTTTAACACATATAAAAGGTACCCTTCTAGTAAGAATAAAATAATTTATAATCACACATGCAAAGATTTAAAATGTAGGATAAGGAGGTACACAAATTAAATATAAACCAAGAGCGGTACTTGATACAAGAAATAAAAATTGTTTTATAAATGTATAAATTTTATGAAGAAAAGTTCTGAAATTCCTAATATATTTAAAATGAACAATTTTGTTTATAGTAGTACAAATGTAATATCTAATTAAATTAACATTTTTTTTGCTTCCAATTTTAATGTTAGGACTTTTTATGGAACTGACTGTTGATATTGGGATATTAATGATAGATGTCTTGTAATTTCAAAACAGTTAATTTTACAATGTCTTAATAAAATTAATAAGATGTCATCAATGGGGCCATATTTTATACAAGAAATATTATTGAGTAATATTAAGACAACAATACTTCCTGTATTGCATACATTTTTCAGTAAATTCCTATGGGAAAGTTAGTGGGTGGGTGCAAAACAAACACTCAAAAAACCCCACAAAATTCTGGAACATCTTAAACTCACTGCTAAGACCAGGTAAAACTACCACCCCCACCCCTAAATCCCCCAATAATGAAAATGAAAATAGCAATATCGCTACCCAACTGAACCATCACTTCATAAACTCAATTCACACTTTAACCACCCAGTTCACCAAACACAATGAACTACCCATTAGTACTAAAAATAGTGCTCCATGTAACTCAGCTAAATTCCCAAATAACCTACCCCCCTATACCCTCTCACATGTTCCAACTAGCAAAACCTACAACTCTTGCAGCCGATGAAATACCTGCAAACTTTTTGAAAATAGCAGCTGACTCCTTATCTTACCCCATCTCAATCCTTATCAACAGGTCAATCAAAGAAGCCTATGTTCCTCAAACTGGAAAATCTCCTACATCATACCATTACATAAAGGTGGTAACTCATTTGACTTTTCCAACTATCGGCCAATAGCCATTCTCTCTCTCTTATCCAAGCTCTTAGAGAAATGTATCTACTCCCAGGTTCTCCAGTACTTAACATCACATAATCTTCTTTCCCTCACTCAACATGGTTTCCACCCTCACCACAGCACAACTACTGCCCTTATGTCTTTCATAAATGAAGGTAATCTGCACAAAAATAATATTAACTTTGTATTTGCTATCTTTCTTGACCTTTCTAAAGCTTTCAACATGGTTTCACATCCCCTACTACTTGATGCCCTCTCTGCCCTATCCTTTGACGCCCCTACCATCTCTTGGTTCAAAAGCTATCTATCAGATAGACAGCAAACTGTCCAATGGCAAGCTGAGCCATTACCCCTCCTCCCTACATCTATAGGTGTACCTCAGGGATCAATACTTGGCCCACTGTTGTCCTCTATTTTCACAAATAACCTACATACTGCCTCCAAACATGCCACATTAATACAATATGCAGATGACTCTACACTCATCTGTGCTGCCCCATCTCTTACCACCCTAAACAAACTGGCCCAAGATTCCTTCTCTTCCATAGAAGAATGGATCACTGACATCCGATTGATTCTCAACCCTAATAAAACAAAACTTCTCTTGTTTGCCCCCAGTAAATCCGGATCCACTTCCCTAACCTTCTCAATCACATCTAGAAATGGCAGTCATCTCTCCTACCACACATACAAAACTCCTAGGAGCTGAGATTGATAGAAATCTGTACTTCGATATTCACATAGCTCAAACTATCCAGAAGGTCCACAAAAAAATGGGTACTCTTTATAGACACAAGAATTTTCTCACTGACAAAGCAAGAATCATCCTAGCCCAAACCCATCTCCTATCCACGCTACTGTATGCCGCACCCATATTTACCCATATTAGAAAGACAGACCTCGACAAATTTGATAGATGTTACACAGAATTATTACATTTGCAAACAACTCCCCTTTCTAAACCCACCACTGCAAAGTGCTTACTGACCTTCAATGGCTCAAATTCCCACAATTACTTAACTACCAACAGCTTACATGTGCTTTTAACATCCTAAACAACCCAAACAAAACTCCATCACTAAAACATCTACTAATCCACTACTCTTCCAGTCATCCTCTTAGATCTTCTAATAAACCTCTCCTAAATATCACCACCACCAACAATACTGCCGGCAAAGCCCTATACTACTACAAAATAGCTAAATACTGGAACACTCTCCCCTCTAGCATAATCAATACGTCCACACACTCTCACTTCAAATCACTACTTAAAGCACATCTTAGAAAAACCTGGATCTGCCCATGTATCACTTAACTACTCACCTTTTATCCACTGGCACTCCTCTCCATGTTTCTGTAACGTAGCCGATTTTCTGTCATGCAAACCTGAGTAAAAGATGTATTATACCATGACCCCCCATTATTATTCCAAAACGTGCACACGGATTGGCCAGCGTGCCCATTGTAAATCGAGTTATACTAATGGAAAAAGGTCCGTCGTTCTTTTTAAACACTGTCTGCTATGTTAAATGGGTTTAACATAGCAAGACAGCTTTAAAATAAGCAACGGAAATCTCCATTGCTTATTTTAAACCCATTTAACATACGGAGAAAGCAAGATCTTTTTATATGTTAAATGAGTTTAACATAGCGAGACAGTTTTAAAATAAGCAATGGACATCTCCGTTGCTTATTTTATGTTAAACCCATTTAACATAGCTAAAAAAAGCAATGGAGATCTTGCTTTCTCCGTTGCTTTTGTGATGTACCAGATGCCAGACATCTGCGGAAGGGCAGCAAACAGGCATTATACTATGCCATTATTTAAGAAAAGTAATAGTTTCTTTTCATAAATAATGTCATGGTATAATAGCAATAACTCCTGGGTGGGTATGTGCTGTTTACACGGTTGGCTTTGTTTGGTCCTTGGGCAGACCAAACCACGCCAACCATGGGTAAATCCAGCATTACCCACACCCAGGAGTGGGTTATTGCTATATTATACTATGCTAGCCTTGTTTAATAATTCTGCTACTGTTTGATCATTGCATTATATAAATTGTAATGTGTAGCTGTGAGCAAGAATTGTAACTCTGTTAGCAAGAATTGTACTCTGTTTGCTTATTTATAACTCTGGAGCTTTTCTCACCGAGCCTCCACTGAAAATGGACCTGTTCCAGTTGGACTATCCCAGTTAACAAATGTAAAATAAATAAATAATAAATAAATAAAGATCCATTGTGACTCAACCTTTTCAGTATGATTTTTAATATCCCCCGTTCTCAGAGATTAATAGACCCCATCAATGACACGAAACTTAAAACTATGGTGTTCACCTTCATTCATAACATGTTTTGCTAATGCATTGTTCTCATATTTAATTTTTATAGAATAAAGATGTTCCCTTATTCTATCCCTAAATCTACGGTTGCACTTCCCTATATAAAATGAAAAACATTCAACACAATGAGCCAAATAGACTATATCCTTGGTATTACAATTCACCTGTACTCTAAAGTGAAATCTACATCCATCATTTGGACTAATGTAACTAGTATCAGTCTCAATATAGATACAATAGTTACAATTACCACAAGGGGTGGTGCCTCGGGGAAGATGACTCATAATAGTGCCCTTATATTTATCTGGATAACACAATAGCTGCTTAAGATTTTTCTTATTCTTGTACCTAAACTTAGGTCTATCCCCTACTACTCCTCTGATCTTATCATCAGTAAGAAGTATAGGCCAATTTTTACCGAATACTTCTGCAGTAGCATTTGTATCATTACTATACTGTACCAGTATGGTCAATGGATATGTAGTCTCCTTCCTAGGTCCTCTTATGTCACTATCCATCCAAAAGTAAGGTTTAGCCCTACTATAATGTAATTCAGTACTAGCATGCACCCCCAATTCGACCTCTCTTTTCCTATAGCCTCTCTTGCTAAATTGTTTTTTCAAATTCCTAATCTCCTCATCAAGCCCTGTGAACTTAGCATTAAGTCAGGACACTGTCATCCCTTGTCATTTAACTATATAATGAAAAATATGTGGTAGATGCATGCTAGTCTTATGCAAGAGTGAATTCCTATAACAATCTTTTCTAAACAAACATGTACTAAAAGATCCATCCACAGACCTATCCACTGTAACATCTAAGAAATCAATAGTAAATACAGAGTGCGTAACAGAAAACTTCAGAAATCTAGTGGTTCCATGTAGGTATTCTACAAATGTATCTAGATCTTCCTTACTCCCACTCCACAACTTATAAATATTGTCCACAAAATGATTATAAAAGCTAATATAGCTTAGAAACTGATGCCCATTAAATACAAACATGTCCTCCCATTGTTGTGCCATGACCATATTGGCGTAGCTATGGGCACAAGAAGTGGCCATAGCTACGCTAGAGGTCTGGAAATGATAATTTCCATCATAAATGAGTACATTATTCTCAAGAATAATCTCAATCAAAAGGCAAATCAAATCTATATATGTGCCATTATACTTACTGTGGGAGCATAAGTATCTACCTACAAACTCAATCCCTACATCATTGGGTATGAGGGTGAATAAGGATTGAACATCTATTGTCACCATCATACATTCAAATGATATATTATTTTGCTGAATATGCATGTATAAGTTCTGTAAAAAGTGTTTCAAGTCCTGCAGGACTACACCAGAAGTATCTAAAACTGGTCTCAATTTCTTCTCAACAAATATTGAGGACGGTTCTGTCACCCATCCAGTACCAGCTACTACTGGTCTGACAGGGGGAGTCACAGGATCCTTATGAATTTTTGGCAGACCGTGAAAAGTGGGGATACATGGTAACTCAACAGTTAAATATTCTGCCATATCAGCATCAATGCAATCATTCAAAAAACAGTCATGTATAGTGTTATGCACATCAGAAATAATGTGCTGTACTCCTTTTACTCTCACTCTAGTATAAATCGAGACATCATCCAGCATAGAATTAATACAATCAAAATAAAAATTTTTCTCTATTACCACAATCTTTATCAGCGGGACGAATAACTATACTACAATCATTTATCAATCCATTCAGTGCATCTGATAGTTAATAGAGTAAAACCTTCTACCTTAAGTAATGCTAACAGACCAGTCAACAGCATTGACCCATCCCCATTTAAAATCAACATATCCACAATAATTCACTATTCAAAACATGTAAAAAATGTATATAAATAAATAATCACACATAAATAAACAATAGATTAAATACATATAAGGACATCATTCCTATCTAAACAGTCTCATTGATTTTAAAACAGGTTTAAACGGGACTTGGCCATTCAGGCCTTTCCATTTTTTGGATTGCATTCTCAAGATCCACTGTGACTCGACCCTTTCAGTATGATTTTTAATATTCCCCATTCTCAAAGACTCATAGACCCTATCAATGACAAGAAACTTAAAACTATGGTGTTCACCTTCATTCATAACATGTTTTGCTAATGCATTGTTCTCATATTTAATTTTTATAGAATAGATGGGGCGGGTCAGTGCTGTTGATTGGTCTGTTAGCATTAATTAAGGTAGAATATTTTACTCTATTAACTACAGTGGCGGCTGGTGACTTCAAATTAAAGGGAGGCTGCAGGAGACAGCTGAATGGATGGGGTCAATGGGAAGGGGTATGGCCAACTAGAAAAGGGTGGAGCTATGCTCAAAACCACAACTGGAACCTTAATTAAATACGCTGCCCTTGGTGCCAAACCGTCATTACGAGAGTCCAATCAAGACAAAATTATGTGTATTAGAAAAAAAATATTTCAATGCATTGGCTACATGACAGCTTACTTAATATCTAGATGGAAACACAAAAGTTGTAAGGCATGAAAAAAATAAATACATTACTGGAATACCAGTCAAAATCAAGTATAAAAAAACAAGCAGCACTAAACTCAAACCACTTCTCCTTGCACTGCAGTTCTAATTATAATTTATATTTAACTTTATAAAATTACCAAATAGCATGCTGAAAGTAGCAATCTCTGTGATACCCCCACTTGTAGAAATGTTTCTTATCCAAAAAAGACCTGCTGCCTGACAACTATCTTCTTGTTTCATGGGGAAGACATGATCAAAGTAAAAAATGAACAGCAAACAAGAAACAAGTGCAAGATAAATTACTTAAAGGATTACTGCACAAGTTATGGACCACACCACACATTCTGTTTAGTTTATGGGTAAAGCCTGCAAAGATGACTGCAAGTCTCCAACAAATGTAATAAGCTTCTGAAAATACTGTAATCCTGTCCTGTATTATAAATACTGTCATATGCATTTCAATACCTAAGACATATATGTTATCTAGTTATGTAAATATCCCCTGCATGGCAACAATAAAAAGGCTTTCGATGTTGGTAATTCTTTAACAGTATGCTTATTAAAGCTTACTTGCATCTTACAATCTCCAACAAGCTTATCTGATGGTCATTAAAGCATTGCTACTTAAACACAGAGCAACAGGGCTCTGCAACAGCATGCATTTTTTGAATAATAAGAAGCATAAATCAGCAGTATAAAAATATGACAGAAAACCAGAACATTATGCAAAATCAAGGACAGAATAAAAGCCACTGCTGTACTTGTGTCTACTTTGGATGGGAGAATACTCTGCACACTTTCACTGCATAATTGCTCCTTGCCTTGCTTGGACACATCAAGAGTCACTACATGGGGGAGTGGGGTTCAACAAGTATGACGGTGATGGCTCTGACACTCATACCACTCAACCTCAGAGCAAGAAATCTGGACAAAGCCATACATAGAAGTGGGACACAGGCCCAAAAATAAGGACAATTTTTAAATATTGCTCTTATAAACTTAGAAAGATAATAGAATAGTAGCAGGTCTTGCATTAGTATGAATTTTCTGAAGGGTATGAAATCTGAATCTCAAATGTCTGCCATTATTTTCTAACTTCAGTCTTTAATGATTTGCCACTAATTTACCAGAAAAACACAATTTTATGAAAAATGGACCAAAATGTGATGCAAAAATATAAGATTGCCACACAATACAGCTGGGAACATGTCAAAGAAGGGACACCTTTTTAATATTGGCACTGTTAACTTGAGCAGCTGACAAAATTAGAGAATCCACATGCATTTCTGAAATAAAAGTAATCTATAACACGGATCATTACAGTTATTTATAATTTTAAACCCTCCACGTTTTCTTCCAAAATTGCTATTTTGCAGAGGGATTATTGGGGGAAGAGCAACATTTTGTGCCAACATTGGGGACAGTTGAGAGGTTTGGATATTCTTAATTCTATAAAGTG